>NC_143058.1:12446250-12597500 GCF_052426305.1 Pelodiscus sinensis | reverse complement strand
ATCATTTTGATAGTGGAAACCCACACTGCTACATTCATAGTATAATTGCTTGCTCTAGTCAGGGTCAAGCTAGCATGAGTAGGTTAGTCTATTCACAACTTAATATGAAATTAACTGTGTGACACCAAGGGTAAGCTTACTTCCATGTACTGAATGTACATTTGCTAGGTTATTAGTTTTCTTTCCCTTCATATAGATTTCACTCCCGTATTTCAAATTTACTGTGTAATACTCAGAGCGTAATTGTACAGAAAAATAGACAAGAATAGAAGTCACTGTTTTCTGTGATGTGCCATGTGGGACAGTTCATAAAGAATTTCAGTCTTAGTGAGTCATAATTCTTTCTTCATTTCTCCCTGAGAATGACAATTGGGGGGAAAAAAATCATGAATTCCTAAGTACAATGCCAGAAGCTGCAGGACAGTTTCTTTTACTCAACTAGCCATAAATTACATGGGGATGGTAAAGTTCAGAAAGCCCTGTGCCTGTTTACAAAGGTATAATTTCAAATGCTGCTGGATTGTTAGAAATATAGAACATTCAGGCCTGCCCTGAATTATAGTCTAGTCACGAAGAAATCCTCGGTGAATTCTCAAAGCATAGCAGTGAACAGCAGCAAAAGCAAGGGAAGGCTGTGAGATGGGCATTTTAAAGTCCTAGTTTTATTGTCCATCAACAATGAAAATCAGGCAAAACTCATGGGGATTCTTATTGCTTTTTATTCTATTCTTTTTGGGGCTCTTCATAACTTTGCAATTTTTTACATTACTGTTGTTAAAAAAAAGTAAAACCCCTTCATAGCACATTGGGAATCAGTCCATGCATAGAAGCAGAAAGTGTCTCAATGCATCTTTACTTGTCAGTTTTTCCTTCACATCTTCACTAGCTGTTGAACAGGTAAATTAGTTAAACCATAGATTGCTTGATATTTTTAGGGGACAGCTTTCACTGATGTTAGATAAAATGTTGGAACAAACCCATAAAATAATGTAAGTTAAGTTTTAAGTTGATGGACAATATAAACTACATTTTAAGACCCTGCATTTTTATATAAACTGTGCAAGATTTAAAGATCATTCTGAAATTATTTTCCATTTCTCACTAAGCAGATTAAGTTACCTTTTAATATTTTGACATAAATCAGCTAAGCTATGTTAGATGGCCAATTTACTGATAGAGACACTAGGTTTTAAGTGAAAAGACTTGAAATTATACTGCCTGTAAAGACAATTATAAATAATGTTATCTCCATAGCTTCAGCAGCTACCCCACTGCTACTTTTATACAGTTGTGAAGGCTTCCAGATTTGAAACAGATGGGTGAAATCTGCTTGTTATATTTTTCCATATAAACAGCTGCAATAGCCACACGGATGTTCTGCTAGTATGAAATGTCCCATGAAATAAAAGTGTCGGAGAACCTCTGAGCTTATGAAGTAATATTGAGAAATTAGAGGTACAGCAACAAATTTCTCTTAGTTTATAATTAAGTTTAAGCAGAGGGTTGGGTTTCAGTTTGAACACAGCAGTTGCAGTCACAGGTACCACAGAAAAATCCAAATGTCTAAAAAATTCAAATTTAGAAATTTTTAATGAAAAAGAGGACATATTTTTAATGAAAAGGTGACCTCTTTCTTTGACCAGCTCAGAGAGACAAAACTAGAACTATTCTTGAGTTCAGATTCAACACCACTGAAATCTTGGGACATTGTCTGCAATTTTGGATCAAAATCTCAAGAAACATCTCATGAGATGCATTAGCAGGGGCATTGTGAGCAAGACCCAAGAAATCATTCTTCCGCTCTGCACTGATTAGGCATCAATTTACTAATTGGAGTATTGTGTCCAGTTCTGGGCACCACATTTCAAGAAAGATGTGGAGAAATTAGAGAAGGTCCAGAGAAGAGCAATAAGAATGATTCAAGGTCTAGAGAACATGACCTATGAAGGAAGACTGACTTGTTTAGCATGGAAAAGAGAAGATTGAGGGGACATGATAGCGGCTTTCAGGTATCTAAAAGGGTGTCACAAGGAGGAGGGAGAAAAATTGTTCTTCCTGGCCTCTGAGAATAGAACAAGAAGCAATAGGCGTAAACTGCAGCAAGGGAGGTTTAGGTTGGACATTAGGAAAAAGTTCCTGTCAGGGTGGTTAAATACTGGAATAAATTGCCTAGGGAGATTGTGGAATCTCCATCTCTGAAGATATTTAAGAGTAGGTTAGATAAATGTTTATCAGGGATGGTCTAGACAGTACTGGGTCCTGCCATGAGGGCAGGGGACTGGACTCAGTGAACTCTCGAGGTCCCTTCCAGTCCTAGTATTCTATGATTCTATGAGATCGACTTATCTCATGTCATTTTGGTGGTATCTCAACCAATAATGCAAAACAGTTGTTTTCTGGTCTCCAATAAAACTCAGGAAAAAAGCTATAGGGGCAGATTCTGATCCAGGATTTTAAAGCCTAGTGTGCCAGGAATCTGAATGAGTTATGAGTGGCGTTTCCAGTTTCAGATCACCTCAGTGAAATACAAGAGCATGAGTTACTTGTCACAATAGTCCTACCCAATACAACACTACTGCATCATATAAATAACTGCAGGGTGCAGCTATTAGTACAGAAGTTTGACTTGATATTTAATTATATGCTTCTGCCCTCTCCCTATTTACCTTTATTAAAGTTTTCAAATACACACTAGTAATCACAGTACACTTTAACAAGACAACTCAGCAGCACCCTCTAGTGAATGAATGTAGGACAAACACCTGCTGCAGCTTAACCAAAAGTTGTCAGTGCTTCACAAATCCAGTGATGTGATAGAAAAGAAAAGCAGCAGTAGTACTGTACAAAACACAGGTGAAACTCAGTTTAGGTTTGGGGATTCTTGGGCTCGAGACTCACTTACAAGCAGTGGCAGTAGTATATTTTTCTTCTCTCCTGATGGAATATAGGGCAGGGGGAAGGACCATAATTGAGAGAGGCCACTGGGGAATAGCAAATCTGTTCTGTGATTATCTGATCTGGTGTTCTGGATCAGTCCCATCTCTACTTCTAAAACCATGACTCAAAATCTTTGGTACTAGACAAACCCAGGAGTCTGCCCTAACCATTTTTCTATTTTCTTTCATCTTTGTGCAAAGCCCCTTTCTGTGGCGATGGAGGTTTGATGACTGGAACAAGGACCAAATATAGCCTTTTTTCCTACTTTTTGTAAAACCCCCAAGCTTATTTTGTTTAATGAGAGAGAATTTAATTCTGTTTCCTGTGCTGTAGTGGGAAAATTTGCAACCAGAAAGACCAGGACTTTCTTGGGAGTTCAGGAATACTATGTAAAGAGCCTCTTTTCCCTGCCCCCTTAGAGCACTTGCTTGGCAGAATTCTCACCCAGTGCTCAAGAGTTCACTGAATGGGGACTTGGACAATATGGATATCATGCACTATAGAACCAACAGATTGTGTGATCTGCTAGTTTGCGGGTGTGATCAAGTTTCCAACATGTATGTTTTTGTGTGCAGCTAGTCAGAGTAACATATTAGTTCCTTTTGTAGGTGCTTTATGGATTGACCATTGACAGCTTGGAGGATGGCTTTAGTAAGCAATATACAGAAAGCACTGCTTCCTCTATCTCCCAATCCATTTTTTTTTAGAACCGTATATGTTCTTTGTCTAGGTTAGAAATGTTTTTCGATCAGGTTTGCTAAATTAATCATACTTTTGACTATTTCCCCTTTTAACTGTAGGCATTTATATGAAAAGGATTTTCATTTTGTAGTAACGTTAGCTAAGTATAAAATTTGGAAGGATAGCATCAGTCTTCTTGTTTCCCTGCATAAGTGGCTGTGGATGAATCTTTCTCACCATGATGCAGCACTGTACACGTCATTCCATTTTCCTCTTAAGATACAATTATATGTCACTTTCAGAGGCAACATTAGTTGATCTTTAGAGGTCTATTCTAACATGGCAGTTGCTGTATCTCTACTCAAGAAACTGTATTTTATTCAACATTAGGCCTTTATCACTGTCAAGTTATAAATCTCCTTAGCTGTTGAATAAGTTAAAATGGATACAATCAGATATTGCTAGAGGAAAGTATTGGTATCGCCAGAGATCACCTGCAATTATTGACTCTTGTACCATTGAAAAGGAAGTTTGTGGGATCAAAGAGACAAGCATATAGGAAGTTAACAAAAGAACTGGCATTAATGTGCATTGCAGCATCCATAAAACATCAGATATATAATTTGGGCATTCTGAAAAAAAACAACAGTTGAACTTTTACTTCTCCTATACCATTAGGAGTTGAAGATAGGACTATAAGACATTAAAAAGACATTTTCTCCTAGATGTATATTAAAGTCTATGATAATACTATGATCTACGATTCCAGTGTCTCTGGATAACAACCATTTTGCATGCTGGCAACAGAGAGACACTCTTAATGGAGATTTCCTAGAACTGTATTGATTTTCAAGGAGGTATTTTCAGAATGTACTAATGACTAAAAATGTTACTTATTTACAACTATTCCTTGGAAAGGGACAGTGTTAGTTGAGCTTTTCTTAAGGAAACATGAAATAGTCCTTCCTAATGTTACTGTTGTGGGAACCTTGCTAAACTTCTGCCTACCTTTTCCTGAAGGGAAGAAGCAGTCCATCTCCACACTGCTCCGGGAATGGGAGATGCAGAGAGTACTGCTGGGGACAAGGCCTTCCTGAGGGGGGCTCCGCTCAGTCGTCCGTACCAAACACCAGCCAGGCCTTTCACTGGGCCTCTCCAGTAACTCCACTGTCTGTCCCACCTGGATGCTTAGCTCGCTGCTATGGCTGGCTGTGAAGTCTTGTAGCACCACAGTGAGTTCACACCCTCCAGACAACTGCCAAGATAGAAAGAAAAATATCAACAAGTTAAAGCACCCTGAATGCAATTTTCTTGTACAGTGTATTTGTATTGGCAATCCAACTAGATCATTGGTTGATAAAATTTCTATTACAATTCCTTAGCAGCTGTGTTTAGTCATTTCCTTTGTCAAAGTTCAAATAGCTGTGCCTCTGATTTCCTTGATTTCTATTGATGTTGCCAACTTTAGGTAACAAATTAAAAACCACCCATCTGTTAACCCTTATATTTACTGATATTTTCCAGCTCTGAAAGATTTTCATTTCAATGCTTGCTTTTCTTTCTCTTGTATCTTTGTAGGAGGGTAATGATTGAGGTTCAGGATCCACTGGCACTCTGCTCAGTCTCAGGCTACGTCTAGACTGCAGTGCCCAGTTTTTCTGAAAAAATTTCTGAAAAAGTGGACGCGTTCTTTCGCTATCCATGTAAACCTCATTTTACGAGGAAGAAGGGATGGCTTGAAAGAGCAAGTTTTTCCAAAATGTGGCGCCATATAGACGCACCAAATTTTGGAAAAGCCTTGCTCGAAAGAAAAGCGGAAAAAGATACAGAAATTACAGTTTGCAATGTGTGTATCTTTTTCCGACTTTTCTTTGTTGTCTAGACATAGCCTCAGAGTAAACTCCCACACTCCTGTCCACAGACTGGGTTATATTCATATTTAGCACCCTCTCCACACAGCATCAACAGAGAGGTTTCAATGAGAGAATGAATACAGAACAGACAAGAAAAGAATCCTATTCCCATTTCACCAAAGAAGGGTCATTCCTTACAGTATGTTTTCTATTTTGATGTGATGAGACCTCCACTGCTTCTCTTGGGACACAATCACACCTCTTCTCTCCTTTTTGAGGAAAAAATAAACATCTGAAGGAGCAGCCTGTGCCATTCCTAAAAGATACTCAGTTTAAAAGCTACATGCACTGCACTGAAGTGCCACTAGATGTCTATGTTTGCCATCACTCAGCGAACTAATAGTAAGGGACTGAATGATAGTTTTATCTATGGATGAGGTTGGGAGGGACGTACTAAACAGCATATTAACAAACAACCATTTCAAATGAGCTGGGCTTAAATCCAAGAAAATAAATGGCTGCATGTTCCCCTGGATACTCCTTAAACGACAGTCAGGGACTGATCATTTCTAGTAAAGAGGGTGGCAGGTGTTACAAACCAGGCAAAGGCTTCCTCAGGTGCCTGATTTGATTTGTAGAAAGTGTATCCATTTTTATTGTTTAAACAGAAGAGGAGAAATAGCCCAGAAAACTCCTAGGAAAAGAGTAAGTTGCCTTGGGATGCCATTGCTTCAGAAAGTCAGAACACAGTAAAGCCTGTTCCAGTCGATGAAGCCCTGCACTGAATATCTGATATATCCATATCAGTTATTTGTGATGCTGCACTTCATGAAACAGACCTAGGACTGGCTCCCATAAAAATGAAATTATGACATGGCTTTGTCATTATCTTGTTAAATTTCTAATGCTCTGGGATAAAGGGACTTTCAGCTGGACAGCACTTTTAAACACCGCCACATAGGAAGCACCTGCAGTTGGCGAAAATCAGATATTGTCATTAATGTCTTCTACTTCCTTATTATTTTCCTCTCACTTGTTAAAAATAGTCACTTGAGGCAATGGGCCAAATTCTGCCCAGTTACACTGGAATTTGGAACAATTCTACTGTAGTTAATAAAGTTATCCAGCTAATAAAGCTGTATTCATTGTGGTATAGCAAAAGGTAGAAAGGTCTGAAACTGTACCAGCAGAAAGGTGATAGGAAAGTTCAGTTTCATTAAAAGGCTAGAGGCACCTCTAACTTATCCAGAACGTTCCAGAGAAACGATGGAGCTTCCTTCCACTTCGTTCGTTGCTATGTAGGTGGGGAATGACAAGGCCTGACTGAGAGCTAACGTCTAACATTCAGCTAGAGTTGTGGAGAGGGGAAATGAACTCTAGTTGTTATAGGAGACCATTTCAGGTTTCTCTTACCTACATCCACAAAGGGAGTTAGCAAGTAGTTTCACCTCATGGTTATGTAAGTTTTGACTACCTGGTAGTAATTGCAAGCTTTGGAAAAATATCTGTGAACCGTATGGTGATGTTCAACATCCTTTCACCTATGAAGTGCTCCCCCTTCGTCTAATACTTCTTTAATACATTTTTTAAAAAGAGAACACTTTTTTCAGCCATAAAATGATGTTATCCTATCTATAGCCAGTCATGCAAAATAAAATATATGCATACCACAATTACAGCTGATATGAAATAGAAAAAATACACAATGCCTTACAGGCTGTATTTCATATGAAAATGGTTTACTACTGTTCTCTGACATAATCCCTTACTGTTTTAGAAATAACCCCCATTACACTTAATTCATTTAATAAATTGTCAGCCCACGTGTTAGCATCTAAATACTACACAATGGGACGAGTACAAAATATTAATATAAAAATAAATATACAACCTGAATATACAATAACACAAAACAAGAAGATTGGAAACAAGGACAAACCTAATAATTCCTGGGTACAGAGAAATCCACAGGCATACCCAATTAATATTAAAATCAGAAAGAAAAGGTGATAGCAAATACAGATAATAAAATGTTAGCACTTAATAAAGGGTCCCAAACCCAGTTCAAGGTATTAAGACTAAAAGAAGCTAGAGAGGAACTCTGGCAAGTCTGCTCAAGGTGGAACCTCCACAACCAGGAAATCTGGACGGAAAAAAAATCTGCCCTAGGCTGGTTGCGCCTTGGTCTCCTGTGTAGCAAAAGTAGTTGCCATGGCAACTGCTGCTGCCAGTAGTCATGAAGCCATCTTCTGTGCTTTGTTTTTGTGTGTGCCTGAGCTATGGAACATAACTAATGAGTTTAGTATGTTAATATAGGCTGAGATATGTCTGCAAAAAGTCACATGGTCCATGTGATTGGCTCTCAGGCATAGAACCTTACAGCGACCAACTTCCATTCAGGAGGCAGCGAGGAGAAACATATGGACAGCCTGTGTTGCCTGCAGAGAGCCAGGTACACACTATATAGGTCAGCCACTACTCCTGCTAGTGCCCCAGTGCAGCAAACCAGCCAAAGAGGAGTGGCAGAGAGATGGCAGAGCTGAGCAAGCACAGAGAAATGTATACACCACACCTGTGTGAAAAGTTGACAAAACTGCCATGGCAGGACTTTTGGCTGGGTCCCTCCACACCCCATAAATCGTGGACTACAGCTTAAAAGTTACAATCTGGCCCATAAACACTGAACACCTTGCTAGCTATGTACGACAACTAATTAGAGAGTGGCACAACTGCAGGGTTCAGGTCCAGGTCTGTGTTTGGATTCCTAGTCATCTCTAGCTAGTTCAGGGTGACTAGTTATTTTATACACTTCACTCTGCCAAGTGCATCAGCAGAACACAAAGCTAGAGCTTCCACTCATTCCAGTTATAAAATGGAAGTAAATTTCAGAGGAATGCTGGGCTAAAAGAGAATCCCGTCCTCTGCAAGCACAATCTGCAGTGACTGAGTGCTACTCTAGGATTCACACATGGGGGAAAGTTCACAAAACTATGAGCAGCGATGTGAGCAGTTTACTTTGTGTTGACTTTACTCATCCAACTACACAACAACTTTGGGGTCCTACAGGATCATTCCAGTAGAAAAACTCTGTCAACTGCCCATCAGCAAAGGCCATTCCTGGGTGCAAGGGGGGGTTGAGGCCTGGGACAACCTCATCCCACCCCAGGCCCTGCCCCACAATCCACCAAGTCCCTTCCCTGCCTCTTCCTATCCATGTTCTGCCCCCATTTCACCATTTTCCCCAAGCCTATCTCCTGAGCAACACTGGGAGCCAGCAGAGTTGAGTGGGCTAGAGTCAGATTGTTCCGCTCTGCTCCCCACTGCCACTAGTGAGTGCCGTGGTGGGCCCAACCCCTACTGTTTGTGTCAGGTCCTATGGTAATCCGATTCCACATCCCCCTGATGTGCGTCCTCTCTCCAAAGCACAGGGCCTAGGGAGACTGCCCTGTACCATTCTATGAATGGGATAGCTCTGCCAGTCTTGGGATGATGAAACACAAGCTTTAAAAATGACCCCATCATTCCAAGATGCTTCAAACATGGGAGCCAGAAAAGCTTTTTGAGCCATATGGTAACGCTTAGTGTAGGATTAATGTGTTATGATCTTTTCTGAATCATAGTGTAATACATGCACATGGGCATCAGAATATCTGTGTGACTCAAGAAACAGAGTAGTCATGAGAGAAAATGAAGTGGAGCAGAAACTGAGCTCCAAAGTCTATTTCTCATAAATAGTAAGATTGTAAAGACTAACCCGGTCACATCCAGTCCATCCCCCTGCCAGTAAAGAACTGCTCATTGTAGCACATTTGCTCATATTTTATCATTCAAATATTAAAGGGAGATAGGAATAGTCCTCTGGCAGACAGCATAGGGGCCTGGGCCAGATGTGTCCCCTGGGAAGGAACCCTAAGCATTTCTAAAATGGGGACAAGTTAGGCACAGGTAAAATAAGGTTACATACATTGCATAACTGCCACCTTTTTACAAATTTAGGGGAAATCGCTAAAGCCTCAACTGTTCATCTCACATGCTGCCATGGATCTTATTCACTTTGCTTCTGAAAGATCAAACCAAGCTCTTGTCGGTGGTTGCTAGTTAAATGAATAAGTATTGTCCTGACAAACCTGTAATACTTTGGAGTACATACATGACCAGTGGTACAGATGACTGGGAATGTTCAAATGTTCATCCAAGTTTTGCATCTGCGGTCCATCGCTAAACTTTAACAGTGGATGGACCCTTGGAAGACTGGGAGCTGGGAGGACAGATGTGAGGATATTCTTTGCAGTATACCTGACTCTCGCTATATTTTCCAAATCATTCCTTATGAATTTCACACTACACTCTATAAATACTGTGAACTGCCATTGCTTGCCTGACGTACTTTTGCCAAGGTCTAAAACTGAACTGCTATGCCAATTGCCCATTTAGGCTGCTGTCTATTTGGCTAATGCTGTGTATATAATTAGCCAATGTCAGAAGCTTCATTGGCAGGCAATACACAAGACATCTTCTTGTGTGATATTAATCTATTTGGGGATTGGGCCTGGATAAAAGGTTCCACTTCTGGCCCATCTCTAATTAATTCTGTATGTATATTTGCATGGAAACGCCTTTGCATATATTACATCTTTTTCACATTTAACTTATTTCCCTTTCTCCATGTCTATTTGGATTTTAGTGTTAATATTGCAAAAGCAAAGATGTCTAGAAGTTAAAAAAACCAAAAACCAACCACACACACACCCCACCCAAGAATTGAGGTAATATGCATAATACATTTCAATTAAATGAAGAACTATTTACCACTTCAGTACAAATCTGAAACAAGCATCTGATTTTCACATAAACAGCAAGCAGTGGAAGAGGAATTGGTTAGCGTCAGTGTTCTAAAATATGCAAACATCATTACACAAACCCACAGTAGCTTGCCATTTACAAATATTCAATAAGATACAGCCCTGTGCTGGTTTAAACAAACTGTTTCTGTGTGCTGCTGTATTACACACTTACATAAATTGCTCGTTTTCTGTTGCTATTAGGATTTCTGCCCATCTGGTTTTGGATGACAGCCAGTTTTAGACAGAACCATTTAATCACCCTAAACAGAATCCAGGCAGTTCCTGGGTTACATGGATCCGACTTACATCGGATCCCTACTTACAAACAGGGTGAGGCAACCCCACACTAGCTGCTTCCCCCCAGTAGACCAGGGAGACGCGAAGCTAGCGCCCCTCCCAGCAGACCAGGGAGACGTGGAGCGGCTTTTTTCAGCAGACACCTCAGCTTGAGAATAAAGGACTGAGGGAAGTGAGGTGCGGGAGAATAAAACTGAGCTCTGGAGAAATGTTTGGCTAGAGTTTCCCCTACAATATGTACCAGTTCCGACTTACATATAAATTCAACTTAAGAACAAACCTACAGTCCCAATCTTGTACGTAACCCGGGGACTGCCTGTATTCTGAAAAGGTGAAAGAGGCAGAGAGTAAAAAAGGTATTTGCATTCTTATCAGGAGATAAACAGAAAAATGGATTAGATTCTTAAAGGTTGATTTGGTCTGTACTGAAAAATCTCAAGAGCTGTCACCACAGCCCAGATGGGGACTACAAAATTAGGCTTTCCACCGCTGGATTTCACCCGACAATTTTCACTGTGGAGCCTGGCGGAAAGGCAAGGAGATAATAAATGCTCTTGGTGTAAATATGTGTAAACTCATAGGAAATTTGAAAAAGGGGAGGTTAAAAAAGATCGAACACTGCAGAAATCTTAGACAGTGTTCAAGCATCAGAGAATTGCTTGAAGTTTATCCTGGTATGACTGGTTTTGCCAAAGACTATAGGCACGCAAGTACTCAGTTTCCTCTATCAAAAGACTGCACAACTTTGAAATGCCTGGCTGACAGCATGGGACATTCTAGTTAACATTTGCTGCATCTCTGTGAATATGTTTCCATGGGGGCCAGACTGTGATTTCAGGCACAAATAGGCTAAATCGGGAGTCATGATGGTGAATGGATTTATTTCAGATTTAGATCAGAATTAGACCCTTTCTCTGGCTAGTCTTTAGTTCACTGTTGAAGTCCTTTTTCAGGCAAAATTTCTTTGGCTTCAGGATTTGGACCAATTTGAATTTTCATGAAGAAGGGGATAACATTTTCCTCCCACTTTTTTCTTCTCTTTTATGAAATTAACACAATCAGTCAATGAACCCCAGTTCCCTGGGAAGATCTCTTTCTATGTGAGATGGGCCAGAAGTGGATTCTTTTATTGATGCACATCTGGTTAAGATCGCTGCAATGGCTGTGCAGCCCAAATTCACAGCTTATACTGCTGTTAGGAAGGTGATAATACTAGAGACATTAAGAGATGCCGCAATTTATGAATCAAGATATACTATGTGATTCTATGGCAAGAGAAAAAAAGCACTGATAGAAAGGAAAAAGATACAAATATATTAACAGAAAGGAAATCTGTTTTTATGAGCTCAAATAACGTATACCTTTCATGTTAAACATCAGGCTGCACCCATACTGGAGTCCCTACTGGGCAACCACATCCTGGCTGTGCTGTTTTGGACTGATGCACAAGCTCACACATCTGCAGTACAGCTTGAATGGTATTCTCTGAAGAATTTCAGAGGCATTTCCAGGGAAAAAATGGTTTCACTATACTCCAAAGAGCACATTCACTGTTGTCTGGAATGTTTTCAAGGGCAACAGTGACCAGATGTCAAGCTTATTATGTTTGTTCAGCAACTTGCTTTAGAATCCAGTCAGCACATCAGAATTGGCTTGATTCTGGAAAATTCTCAGTACCTTTTATGGCACTGAAAACCTTTCAGAGGGTGCTCAGTGGCTCCAAGGCTCACATTTGGCAACCTGTAATAGCACAAAAGGAGCAGAAACCAATTGCACCTCTTTAGTGGGCATGGAGCCAACATAGCAGCCTATGGTGTAGGAGATTAGAAAAGAACATGGCTGGAACAAATTTAGCCACTAAGCTGGTACACCTGGCAGCCCCTAGGCTAGGGCTACTCAGCACGTGGCCTGTTTGTTTGTGGCCTGTAGTGTGGTTTGGGTTTACACGGGCTCAACACGCGGCCTGCAGGTGGGAACCATTGAACATGGCCCCTGCTGGGAATGCGCTCCACAACAGTGAGTCTATATAATGGGTCTTCTGTTGATGTGTGTTTTAGTAGTTAAATTCCTGGACTGTCATTGCTCATTAAAAGTGCTGTGATATAGGTGGAAATCGGGTAAATATTGCATTTTATTAATATCAGCAGAACTGACTTAATTGGGGCCTGTGTGTTGTGTAGTCTTGCCTTAATCTTTCTATTCATGCCTGTCAGTATGAAATAAACTATTTGCATATATTTGCATGTATATTCAATCACATTTAAGTTGTGGCTATCAGCATGTGCTGTGAATATCATTTGGCCCCCAGGGCTTCAAAGCTAAGTAGCCTTGCCCTAGATTGTTCTAATTTCTCCCAGAGATTGGGCAAAACAGCAGATCTGGACTCAGCAGTAGGGATAAAAATGTTCCTTCCAACAACAAATTGTCCTCTTGCACTAGCTTCCCCGTCCCTTTAATAGTGCAGAACGGCAGCAGGGGGTCATGCTGAGACCTGGCATGAGCCAGGAATGAGTACTGAAACTTCCCTTCTTTACTGACTAATTCGATGGAAATTCCATCGAATACTTGATTAGCCAATTAACCGCTACTTAACATTTCTAGCTTATATAACTGCCTGTTGTCTAAGGTTCTCAGCTCTTAAAGCACTTTCAGAACTTTAATATACCAGCTTCACAATACCTCTGTGATTTCAGAGAGTATTACGAGCCCCATTTTATCAAGGTACAGAGAGGTTAAGAGATATTCTCTAATGTCACCCAGTAAGACAGAGGCAAATTTACATAATGCTCCCAAGCCCTGGCTGCTAGTCTCCTACAAAACTAACAGACACGTTCTCTTTCCTATAACCTGCTTCTTTATAGTTCACCAGACACAGGACACCCCTGCCTTCTGGTGTGCCATGAGGGGAGCCTCTTCCCTGAGGCATGCAGCAGGGAAGAATCCTCCACAGCTTGCAAGATAGTGCTAGGAACAACATTGGCTCCTAGCCCAGAAAACTCAGACCATAGTGAGTGGTGGCCTGAGGTCTACTGGGTACAATGTCTGCTTATTCGCTTGTATATATAATGAAATACACAGCAAGAATTCCTGTTCTAAGGAGCAGCATAGTGTACCTCTTCCTTTCACTAACCATGGAATCCTGCCCTTGCCAGAGTATTTGGAGATGAGGGAAAGTATTCTCCCGTTCCCTGCTCCTCTCAGAAAGCACTAGCCACAGCAATATTGGGTGCAAGGTGTTTGATACTGAGCAGAATGCTACAGATTCACTAACAGTAAACTAATTTCCTCTGCTTTTAAATTACATTGAACTGGAGTTTGTTTCTGGATGTCTATAGCACATCACATCAAGTTTCTCAATGTCATTCTTCCACTCTACTCTACGCTGATTAGACCTCAGTTGCAGTATTGTGTCTAGTTCTGGGCATCACATTTCAAGAAAGACGTGGAGAAATTGGAGAAGGTCCAGAGAAGAGCAACAAAAATGATTAAAGGTCTAGGGAACATGAGCTATGAGGCATGGCTGAAGGAATTGGTCTTGTTTAGTTAGGAAAAGAGAAAACTGAGAGGGGTCATGGTAGTTGTTTTCAGATAGCTAAAAAAGTGTTTCAGGAAGGAGGAGGGAAAATTGTTCTCCTTGGCCTTTGATGGATAGGACAAAGAAGCAATGGATTTAAACTCCAGCAAGGGATGTTTAGGTTGGACCTTAGGAAAAACTTCCTAACTGTCAGGATGGTTAAACACTGGAATAAATTGCCTTGGGAGGTTGTGGAATCCCAATCACTGGAGATATTTAAGAGCAGGTTAGACAGACATCTATCAGGGATGGTACAGACCAGAGGCGTAGTGAGTGTGTTATGCGCCCGGGAGCGAAGGCAAAATTTGTGCCCCACTCCACGCGCTGCTGCTGTGTGGCGGGGCCCCGAATCTGGCACATGGCTGAGCCGGACCCTGGGGGAGGGGGGAAGCTTGTACCTCATCTTACCCCACTCCCTCCAGTTTGGGGCCTGGCCCTGCACCCACTAACCCTTCAGCAGAGGTGGAGGAGGGTCAGGCTGGGGGTAGAGAGGCGGGAAGGAGGCGGCTCCAGCTGCCAGCGTTGGGCAGAGGAAGAGCAGGCAAGCAGAGGGATGACGAGGAGTGGAGAAGCACTAAATTAGCGCCCCACTAGCGTGGCACCTGGGGGCAACCCCTTCCCCCGTGCCCTCCTCACTACACCACTGTAAATAATCCACCTCTTAAGAGATTTATTGAATTACTTATTTTACTAACTACTGTACAGACAAATCTAAATTATAAAGTTTTGGGGGTTTACATTCTGTTAAATATTTTTTTCTTTTTAATTTGTTCATATCCTGTTCTCATTAGGATCATGTCTATTATATAAAAAATGCCAAATTCTTAACATATGTAAGTTTTACAAAACACAAGAGAAATAAATGTTATACAACCTAAATATGAATTTCATCACTATATTTCAATCAAGCATTTAAAACCACTGTTATAGCAAACTCATTGCTGTAGTGAATAAAAGGTAAAAAAGATTGAGCATATCAAATTTATTTTAAGCAATCTGTAATGCTTTCTAACTGCTGAGTTACTTACTAGTTAACCTAGTTGTTTTTCATACTATCGCACAGCAATAAACTACATCCTAATTATGAATGTAAGAGATTAATTTACCTGTTAAAATAACAATCAGAAATACTTTAAAATAAAAGTAACACATAACATGAGAATCACCCTCACTTTCTTGAAAGCCCTTGAAGTAATAAGTTAGAGCAAGGGGCGGGAGTGCACTATGGGGGAGCAAAGAGGGATGGGATTGGAATAGGGGTATAGGAGTGCCTGGCTGTGGGGGAGAAGAGGAGGATATTTTGTTTTTTATGTATTTATTCCCAAATAAAGTCAGAAAATGTATATTAATTTTATATCAATAAATATGTCAAATTTTTTTGCAATTGCATGAATAACTATATGTTTATGCAAAATCTCAAACTTACAAAGTATCTGAAATTTTCACAGAAGCATTTTCACAGAAAGATGTTGATTGACCATGGTCTATACTTGTTTTTATATCAACAAAATAAGTTATGTATTAAAAAAAATGAAAAGTACCTTAAATTTATATTTAAATTAAAAAATATTTTATATGAGCAAATAACAATTTTAAAGATTAAATTATTGTATTATATTAAAACAAGACCTGAAAAATTATAAAATATACCTAAAACATAATCTATAATAATAAATAATTATGACTTTCTGGCAGAAGTACATTTTCTTTGGTGTCCCTGAAAGCTATCAGTTTTCATTTGCGTGGCCCTCAGAGGGCTTCAAGTTTGACATGCCTGATCTATATGTTTGTTAGTCTTTAAAGTGCTACCAGATTATTGGTTTTTAAGTTTTTCCCTTTGTTATAAAGTACATTTTATTTAAAAAAATATATAAGTAAACCCAATGCACTAACCCCTTCCCTTCAGCCAGGTCCCACAGTACCCCCAATCCCAATGCACTCACCCTGGCCCAGAGCCAGGCACCCCTCATTCCAATGCAACCACCCCTTTCCCAGAGCAGGCACCCCAACCCCCTCCATACCAATGCAACTATAGGTAAAGCTCATTAATCTCTGTATTAATCATTTTCTCATTGACATTTTTTTATTTTAACTTTGTATCAAGTCCTTTTAGCGTTGTAATAAGTCTTTAGTTTGTTGTATTAAGTCCTTTTATAGAAACTTTGTATACTTTTATAGAACATAAAAACTTTGTATTAAGCCTTTTTACATAGAAACCTTGTATCTTGTAGACTTCGTACCCCCCTTTGCTAAATTTATTTTCCTGTTGAGTGACTGAGGTGTGAATGGATAAGGCATGAAAGACTTGTGGGCATTTGCAATGGTTGGAGAAAGGTAGAAGCCAGATTCAAGAACAATAAGAACAATGGGACCTGTGAAGTGGGCTCATTGCAAGAAGACTGGACCTATGGATGCCTTGGGAGTAAGCAGCAAGAACCTGCTTTTGGAAGCTCCCTCTTTGAAGGTGAATGGGGCAGCATTATGACAACACCTAGAAGAAGGTGCCATAGATGAATAACTGCATATGCATATGATGACTCTCTGCATGAGAAGGAAGACACTATACATCTAAGGCATCTTGCAGTCAACATGGGAACATTGATCGGGCTCCAACCCTTCCCCACCTAACTCACCTGACCAGTGAAGTTAGGTGGAACAACTATTGGTAAAAACAAGACATGGTGTGTGTGTGCAGTATTATATGCATATGATAAGTGCTGACTGCTATATGTGTGTATTACCAATAAATGTGGCATTTTGCCTTTTCCCCCTGAAAAGATCCCATGAAGTACTCTATGTACAACACAACCACCCCTACCCCAGAGCCAGCCCCCCCCAGCACAACCCATCCCAATGCACTCACCCCTGCCCCAGAGCCAGCACCCCCCAAGTATCCCCCCATTCCAATGCATTCACCTCACCCCTGCCTCAGAGCCAGCCTCCCCCTGAGAGCCCCCTATCCCAATGCGCTCACCTCTCCCCAGACCCAGGTACCCATTTATTGGTGCTGGGAGTGCCCTCCCCATTAAATCCACACACACACCCCGCCCCACAGAGCCAGGCACCAGAGGAACGGGACAAGGTAAGGATAGGAAATCTTATCTTTAAAGTCGCTGCTACTCCTCCCACCCAGCTTGGCTGCCTCTGCTCACAGTATGAGGAAGGGAGGCAGCATGTAGCCAGCTCTGAGTCCTGGGTCTCTGCTCAAAGCGTCACGAGGGCCAGAGCAGCGTGCGCTCTGGTCCCACCTCAGGCCGGTGACCCCTAGCGTGGTGCCTGGGGCAACTGCCCCCCCTCACTACGCCTCTGGTAGAGACCATGCTTGGTTCTGCCATGAGGGCAAGGTACTGGACTTGATGCTCTCTTAAGGTCCCTTCCTGTTCTAGTGTTCTATGATTCTATGATTGGAAGTAGCCAGTGACGCTTAAGCGGTGAACAGGATTTAGTGGGCCAAGGAATATTTTGTTAGAGCTGAGGTAATCTCAACTTGTGCATGGAGCTGAAATATGGTGGTAGACACTTTAAATGTGTTTTTACTTATCACTGTCAAACAAAGATGAAGCCATAAGAAATTAATATCACCGGGATTAAGTTTACTTTAATACAATCCAGTATTTAGTCTAGATAATTATGTTGCTATCTGTACATTGTTCCTTCATTGCAAAAATCTCTGCCCATATTAACCTGAATAAGGTCAGATATTCCAGCTTCAAGAGAATTCATAAAATGAACTGATCCAGTTAAAACAAAGGTTAGATACCTAGCCTGTTTAATTTAAAAAATGTCTTGTAAAAGTATACACAATAGTCTGCAATCGTACTGGTGGCATTATGTCAAATAAGCAAATGATCCCTCTGCAACAGTGCTAGTATCTCACAATGGGTCAAATAATACTCCATGAGTGTGTAGTTTGGCACTGGGCATGACAGCTCCTCAAAATAGGTAAAACACGATGAAGGATTGAAATTATTCCCTGATGGGTTGTTTTTGCCCCAAATGTTGAAATTGGAGAACAGATGTTTTTTATACAATGGGTTTTATTTTTAATTGGAGGAGATTATGCATACTATGTCTAAACCATATGGTCCTGTAAATCAGACTCCTTTTTGCCATTTCTGCAGAGGCTATCTTGACATACTTTCTGCTTTTCTAAGTTGTTTTCCTTTTATAAATTTAATAGCTGCGATTTTTCATTTTTATAGAGGGTCCCTAGGCTCAGCTACTGTAAATCAGGGCTTAAGGCCCAGCATTAACTCAAGGGTGGATTTAGATAAATTGTCCTTAATGATATTCAGTAGGTTGCCTAATAAAATACAATGTCAGATTCATACTTGAGGTTACTAATTCCTTGAAAGACATCCTTCTGCAAAGTGAATACATTTTCCTCATAGCTAAGAAAGCTGTAATGGTTAGTATTTACAAAGGGCTATTAGGGATTGGCACAGTCCCCATTATCCTCACAGTTCTTGCACTATTAAATGAATATTTTCAAAGGTATCTTACTGTATGGTTGATCATTAAAATCAGATTATTAACAGTGACTGTTCAGAAAATACGGGGTGTCAGATGCAGGCCTCAGGCTGCACATACCTATGTGCAGGGGAGCAGAAATGAAAGGAGACACCATTGAGTTCTCCCTAGGCACCTGCAGCATTCACACTTTCACACATCTTGCACAGTCGGAGCTACAGCAGGGGCATTCTGGGCTGCAGCTCTACTGTGCATTGTCCATGAAGGTTGTGTCAATGTTTCCTGTGCACTTTCCTCCATGGAGATTAATAATGCTCCTGGCATGACTAATCGGTGTAGATAGCTGTATAGAAATAGTGTGGCCATTCCCGAGCAAGCCATAAGACAAGCCCTGGCTTTTGCAGGATTACTGTATTCTCCTATCCACAATTAGCAACAACTAAACAAACAACCAGTCTGCATTTAGGTCTGCGTATATAGCAGATAGAAGATTTTAGACATATGCTCTGATAGGGACATGACAGATCCCCAGGCTTTCCTCTTGCACTTGGCAAGGGATGTTGGCCATATCAAATCCTTCCAGCTGTTTGCACCACTGCTGCCCTGTGTTGAGTGCACTTTTCACCACTCGTGGCTACAGGTTAGGTTCCACCGGCTGATCTGTTGGTATCTGTTTCTCTACTGCATTGCACCAGTATTTCCCTGGTGTGATGCTATGTACCAACTAGAGCAACAGAATGGACAGTCAGGCCTGGTATGTCAATAGCAAAGGTCTAATTATATATGAAGCATTATTAAAATAACCACGCTGCTTCAACCACATAAACATGAGTGATTACAATGCTCTTTATTCAGATAGTTTTCTTTAAAATAGCGATAAAAAGATTCTAGCTGTGGTAACATGTTCCTCTTTTTAAAATGTTGCCTGTGCTACTATACAGTGGGTTTCATATTAACCAACAGGTGCAAGTTTTTTGCATTTTATAATTCTTGGTCTGTTCTTTAGATAGAATTGATCTGAGCATGCCCAGAGAAGTGTGTTACCATAAAATCTATTCTTCTGTTACTAAAGTCTCAGAAAGAATTATTGCAGTTTTTATGTGGGCAGTAAATTCTATTGAAAACAAGAATGCAATTCCAGGCTTTGACTGTAGATCTGACTTGCTTTATGAGATTATTTTAACTGAAAAGAAATGCTCATTGACATTTCCAGTTACATTTCCCATCATGTCACATTATCAAAGAGATAAAAATGGATCAGTTGAAGTCTCGTGCGAAAAGGAAAGAACAAAATTGCCCTAAAAGATCTGGCTATGTTCATTTGACCAGAGGGTGTTTTGAAAAATATTGTCTATTGATAAGTAAAGCCAATGCTTCTGCTTCAGTTCTTTCACTGAAAACCTTTCAAATTAAATAATGTGACCTATGCAATTTGTGCTATAAACAATAGATCGTCTCCCTTCTTTTTTCATTTTGACTTAATCAATATGGGAAGGCTCATTTTCAGAGTTTGCCTAAGTTACGTCCACTTAATTTTTTTGCACACATCTGCTTTGCTCACAAATTCTATATTTTTACTTTCTGCACAACACAATGTGGAATGGGAGATATACCCTTAGCTTAAAATAGACCTTAGGCTTTCTAGAAATATTAAATGTAACAATGACCAGCATAAACAAAAGGTTCTGGTATGTAAGTGGAAAGTTTGCAGTGTTACAACTAAGTACATTTAATGGTTTACATTATCATTTCAACATGCCTTTAACATATATATGAATCTGTCAAAGGTACTTATCTAGGCCCTTCAATGTAGAATGTGAGTACCTCACAATCTTTCATGTATTTGTTCTCACAGTACCTTTCTGATGTAGGGAATGTGCTACTATTCTTATTTTATAAATGGGGAACTGAGGCACAGAGAGGCTAGATTTTTAAAGATATTTAGGTGTCTATACACCAGGGGTGGGGAACCTCTGGCTGACAGGCTGCACATAATTTATCAGGGTTTGCCACTGGCAGGCTGCCAGATGCTTTGTTTATCTGAGCATCTGCAGGCATGGAGCCCCGCTGCTCCCAGTGGTCGGGTTCACTGTTCCTGGGAAATAAGAGCTGTGAGAAGCAGTGCAGGACACCACTTCCTGCATTTCCCAATACCTGGAAACAGCAAACGGTGGCCACTGGGAGCTGTGGGGCTCCGTGCCTGCAGACATTCAGGTAAAAAAAGCATCTGGCTGCCTACCAGTGGCTAACTCCAATGAACAGTGTGCGGCTTGTTGGCCAGGTGTTCCCTGCCCCTGATATATACCTTTAAAAATCTGTCCTAGGTAGTGATATAAAATCCTGGTTAAAATGTTAACCAGTTATACAAAAGCACATCCACTCTTTTGGAATTTATTTTTTGAAAAAGCGAATGCACTCATTCTCCATCCCTACAAACCTCATTTTACGAGGAAGAAGGGATGTGTTGAAATTTTCTGAAATTTGGCACCATGTAGATGCATCCAATTTCAGAAAAACCTCTTTTAACAGTAAAGCGGAAAAAGATACTCAATTTGCATGTCACAAATTGCGTTTCTTTTTCCAATTTATCTTTGCAGTGTAGATCTAGCTTTATACACAAAACCCAATTTCTGTCAGTTCTTTTTCATGATCTATTTTGAATTCACTGAATATGGTATGGCAGCTATCCAAATCATGGGCCCAATTCAGGAAAGCATCAAACACTTGCTAAAGTCCTTTTAGAGACAAAAGGATTTAAGCATATGCTTATAAGTGCTTTTCTGACTCAGTGCTTGTGTGATAGAATCATAGAGCCAGAGGGTTTGAAGGGACCACAAGGACCACTTAATGTAACACACTGCCAGGATGCAGAATTTGTTGTGTCTAAGCCATCCAAAACAGATGGTTCTCCAGCCTCCTTTATAAAACTTCCTGCGAAGAAGTTTTCAGAACCTCCCTAGGCAATCTGATCCATTGCCTACTGTTCTTACAGTTAGAAAGTTTTCCCTGAGATTTAATCTGAATTTGCTATGCTAAATTTGAAACCATTGTCGCTTGTCCTGCCCTCAAAAGAGAACTTTTCTCAATTTATGGCAGTCTTTTAAGTGTCTGAAGACCACTATTGTATCCCCCTTACATGCTCTTTTCCAAACTAAACATACCCAGTTCTTTCAGCTTTTGTTCATATGGCTAGCAATCCATTCCTTTGGTCATCTTTGTTGATAGCCTCTGGATCCTTTCGAGTTTCTTTACATCTTTTCCATACATTAATGACCAAAACTATACACAATATTCCAGTTAAAGCCTCACCACTGTTGAGCAGAGATGTACTATCACCTTCTGGGACTTGCACGCTATGCCTCTTTTCATGCAACCTAAAAATGCATTTGCTCTTTTTTGCAACAGTATCGCATTGCTGACTCATGTTGAGGTTGTAATCCACTATAACTACCAGATCTCTGCTTGTGCATTCTTCATTCTCTAGTATTGCACCTTATATTTGACTTGGTTGAATTTCCATTTGTGTTTATAGCCTAGTGCTCCTATTTATCAAGATCCTTCTGAATTTTAGCTCTATCCTACAAAGTGTTGGAACACCCACCCCCCAACTCTGTGTTATCTGAAAACTTGATCAGTATGCTCTCTACAACTACATCCACCACCAGACACACAACAGATCCCTGTGGAACCCCACTTGAGGTCTCAGTCCAAACCAATAGTTTCGTTAATAGTTTCAATTTGTTTGTGGTTATTCAACCAATTAATATTTCTACTTAATGATAGTTCTCTTGCACCCATATGTCTCTAGCTTACTTATCAAACTGTCATTTGGGACTGTGTCAAAAACACTGCTGAAGTTAAGGTATATTATGTTCACCACATTCGCCCTATCCACAAAATCAATTATCTGTCCAAAGAAGAAAAAGAAGCTGGATAGGCATGCTTTGTTCTTGGTACATCCATGCTGGCTGCAAGTGATTACCCCTTCATCTTCCAGGCATTTGCAAACTGAATGTTTGATACCTTGTTCTAGTAGCTTCCCAGGTATTAAAATCAGGCTGACTAGTCTATAGTTCCCTGGCTTCTCCTTTCCCCCCCTTTTTAAAGATGGGCACTAAGTTAGCCCTTCTCCAGTCTTCTGGAACCTCTCCTGGCATCCATGATTTTGTAAATATTATTGCCAGTGGCTCCAAGATTTTTTCAGCTAATTCCTTCTGTACACTCAGGTGGACAGAATCTGGCCCCACTGGTCTGAATTCATTTACATTGGTCAGAAGATCTCTGATGTGTTCTTTGCTTATCCTGATCTACTTCTCTTCCCTTTTATTGTCTCTGATAACTTTGCAAAAGCGACGAGGAGTCCTGTGGCACCTTATAGACTAACTGAAGTGTAGGATCATAAGCTTTCGTGGGCAAAGACCCACTTTGCCCACGAAAGCTTATGCTCCTACACTTCAGTTAGTCTATAAGGTGCCACAGGACTCCTCGTCGCTTTTGCAGATTCAGACTAACACGGCTACCCCTCTGATATCTGATAACTTTGTTAATCATTGAGTTGCATATTATTTTGTGAGAAGACTGAAGCAAAGCAGGCATTGAGAAGCTCTGGCTTCCTATCATCTTTTTCTCCATCTATCAGCTGACCCACATCACCCTTGATCTCTCTTTTTTGTCTGATATATTTGTAGAACCCCTTCTTGTTGTCTCTAACATTTCTTGCTAGCTGTAACTCATTCTTTGCCATGGCTTTCCTTATTTTGTCCATACACAAACACAGCCACACAGAATTTGAATGTATACATTCTTGATGACAATTAATTCTTTCCTTATTTTGTCTGTACACACACAGGTACACAGCAACATTATTTTGAAATAACTTAGTCTGTATCTACACAACAGGGAATTATTTCAAAATAATGTTGAAATGTTATCAAGCTGGAGGATTTCTTAATCCAACTCCTGTAACCCTCACTGTACTAGGAGTAAGGGAAGTCGGAGGAAGAGCGCTCTATTTCAGAATAAATGCTGTGAAGATGCTCCCAATTTCAATTTCAAAATAAGCTACACAATTGACGTAGATCAATTTGCATAGCTTATTTCTAGGTAAGCCCTGCTGTGTAGACACACCCAGACATACACAATTCGCATGCCTACATTCTCCTTCCAATTTCCTTTTAGGTGTTAACCAGTTAGAAAGCTTCTTGTGAAGCCACATTGGCCTCTTGTGGCTCTTCATATCTTTCACCTGTGTCAGAATAGCTTGATGTTGAATCTCTAGTATTATGTCTTAAGAATTGTCAACCACTTTTCTTCCTTTTCTTCCTAATTGGTCTTTTCATGGGACCTTGCCTACTATTTCTCTGAGTCAGCTGAAATCCTCCTTACTGAAGTTCAGTGTCCCTTGTTTGCTGATCTCCTGTTCTTCTTTCCATAGGATACTGAATTCAATCAGACCATGATCACTTCCTTCCAAGTTTTTGAAAACCTTCACATTTGAAACCATTCATCCCTGTTAGTCAAAACCAGGTCCAAAATGGATGACTCCCTATTTGTTTTCTCAACCTGCTGAAACTCCAGCTGTCCTCTACACATGCTAAGAATCTGCAGGACATAATATGTTTTGCGGCAGTCGTCTTCCAATTTATATCAGAGAAGTTAAAAAAACAGTGACTTGCACCCAGGTCAAAAATCAAATAGTTATGAAGAAATTAATGAGCACTGTAATCCTTTACCAGGGCATCTGAACACACAATTTTACAATTTACATATGATACATATACTGAAGATGGATTGTGTTTCAATGCAGTGGACTGGAATTCCAGAGATTTCAGTTCCATTCCCAGGACTCCTGTTAACTTACTATTAAGCATACTCAGTGAATAAAATAAAGTAAGACAACCAGAGAGACAACTTTTGCACCAAAAGTTCACCAAAATTCAAAGGAAAGAAACTGATCCGTTTATCACTTTGTGTCTTGTACAGTATTTCTAGGTATTTTTTAATTCTGTCTGGATAAAATATGTGAGCCTCTCCTTCAGGAGTTAATTAAAGGAGCAAAGACAAATGAGGGAAAATATTTCTTTATCACTGTGAATGCAGGATGAAATTTTCACTCTGCCATCCATTCCTTACACATGCATCCATTATGGATTTATTTCTAACCTCAATTGCACATTACACACTGACCTCAATGGCAGCTGCACCTGTGTAACTGAGCAGATTAATTTAGCCCTTATGGCAGTTTTCTCTCTTACATATAAAACCAACACACTTGCATTGGGACTTATTCTTTCAGCTCTTTGGAACTTGGCAATCATCTATCATCATCCATTTCCATTAGGATTATGTTATTTTAACAGCCGATGCTTGTCAATATTCATCTTCTTTCATCTGTTATTTGCGAACCATAATCTGACATAGTTCTTTGTCTCAGAGTCACAAGAGCTACCCTGTTATTGTTTATCACACTTCTCTTTTGTTGACTTACATTCGTATGGTAAATATCATCCAGAATTGATTGACTCCATTTTCCTCTCGTTTACCCAGCATTATTTCATATTGCTCCTTTTCTCAGTTTTACATCCATTCATCAACCCAGCATAATTTTCCTTGTCTTCATTCTTATGATCAGACCACGTGCCTTTCCCCTTTGCATTCTAGGAATTTGTCAATTTCGCGCATACAGTTTAGCAATGATAATTGTGCAGCTTAATTTATTAAAGTTATTGTGTACTGCCATAGTCAAGATATGTAACTGCTGTAAATACCTTTGGGATTGGTTAGATCGCAGGAGTTCCCTTGGGATTGTTATCAGGAATGCTGATCAAGCCACTGATACCTGATTTCCTGTCTTCTGAGGCTCCCCACCACCCTGTCCTGCTGGGCCAGAAGCTCTGGTCTCCTCCAGCCAAGGTGCAGAGTTGGGATTACTGCCCCCCTGAAGAACAACATAGACCCTGAACCAGCTCAGCTCTGGGAGTGTTTAGCTATGAAGTTGTTATCATTATCCAGGAAACCAATCCCAAAAAGGGACCAGAACCCCACATAAATCTGTCTTATCCCGTGTAAAAGTTTTACACAGAGAAAAATCATAAAGATGTCCACTCCCTTTATCAGTGAAAGAGAGATATGCACAGTTGGTTGCTCCCCTCCCCTGGTAACAGTAATTTACACTGGCCCTGATAATAAAAGTGTTTTATTCAGTATAAAAAAATAGGAGTTAAGTGATTGCAAGTGAAAACAGACAGATCAAAGTAAGTTACTAAGTTAAAATAAACAAAAGATGCCGGCTAATTCTAACACACTACGAAATTTGTAGCATGCAAATTCTTATCCTAAACAGTTGTTCTTACTGCAGGCCAGAGTTGATCTTTTTCTGACTTGGCTCAGTAGCTTTGCCTTCACCCTTTCACTACAGTTCTTTGCTTCCAGGTCTCTTTGTGTGTACCCTCATAGGGTGGGGAGGCAGTTTCAAAAGCCAGCTGAAGATAAAGACCTGAATGCTTTCCATTCCTTAAATAGACTTTTCCCAATGGTGGAAACCATTTGTGGTCTCCCCATTCCCATGGAAAAATACCAGATTGAAGATGGATTTCACTGTCAGATGGCATGGTCATGTGTCTTTTTAGGACCAACTACAGTTTGGTCTTACAGGAAAAATAAAACCATTCATGGGTCGTTAGTTGAGTACTGAGCCATTAAGTTCCTAAAGTATCACTAAAGGCCCTCATTACCACATTTAGAATTAAAAATAGATTCACGCTTCATATTCCTAACTTCACATTCAAGAATGATACATGCACAAAAATAGGATATTCAGATTCAGCAGGTTGTAACTTTAAAAATGTTACATGATCTTTTTTGCATCTTTGAATTGTATCTATTCATAATAAGCCATTTTTCATTAAGCATGGGGGTGGCATATTCCTTTAGCTTTGATAAGACAAAATGCATTAAGAACTGGCAATAGAGGGTTACTCACCTTGTGCAGTAACAGAGGTTCTTCGAGATGGTTGTCCCAGTGGGTGCTCCACCTTAGGACTGTGGGTGCTCCCACCATAGGTATTTAGGCGCTACTGTATGCCTAGTCAGAGATTTTTGGTAGTAGTGCTCTCCAGTGGGCTGTACACATGGAGCAGACGGCATGCGTGGTGCCGCTACTATGCATGCACAGCAACCATCCCCTCAATTCCTTCTCTGCCCTGGAAGGAGTATGTAGCAGTCTGAAGCACAGAGGAGGAAGGGAGGGTGGTGGTGCACCCACAGGTACAACCATCTCAAAGAACCTCCATTACTGCGCAAGGTGAGTAGCCCTCTCTTTTTCTTCAAGGAGTGTCCCTGTGGGTGCTCCACCTTAGGTGACTAAGAAGCAGTGTAATGGGGTGGAGTAACTGCCCACTGACCCAGAAGTGGAGGAACCCCTCGGGGAGCCATTTTGGGCACAGCATAGTCCCCCTCCCCATCACCTGACCGGAAGTCAGGGAGTGGGGCCAAGACTATAAGTAGCCAGGCTGAGAGCTCAGTCTCTGGAGGGGCCAGAAGCCTGCATAGAGCTCCCTGCCTGGGAGGCTGAGACCTGGGCTTCCAGCTGTCTCTGACGCAGAGGAACAAGAGGCCTGTTCAGTGCTCCCTGTTGGCCCAGGCCTCTGAGTGTGGCTGCCCCGGAGGACCTGCCTGAACCCCGATCCCAGCCTGTACCCTGGGACAATGGGAGCCCATTGGACCCCGAGGACCAGCCGAACCCTGAGGACCAGCATGACCCCGAGGGTCAGCCAGAACACTGCCACCAGCTGTTGTCAGAGTACCAGCTGGAGCCTCTGGACCTGAAAGTGGCTGAGGACTGGGTGGGATCACCAGGACCCCTGCCGGAGGAGACCACCCTTGACTAACCAAGTGACCTGCTGGAGATCCAGGTACCTGCTGAGGGGGAGAAGGGAAGTGGCCAAGGGGATAGCAAGGGCTGGTAAAGGCCCTAGGCAGGCGCGTTTTGGGCTGGAGCCCCTGCTAAGCCAGCAGCAGCTCCTCTGCTGCATCTAGGGCCCTGGGCCTGGGCACAATGGAGTGGGCGGGCCTGCGTCCACCCTGCCACCCATCTACCGGGTGGCAGTCTCCCCCTCACCACTGCTGCAGGTGAACTGCCTGCAACCCTCCTGAACAAGGAGACCCCAGACCTGTGTGTGCTGCCATGCCCTGAATCAGGGCCTGGCCTCCCTTTGACTGAACTTACTGGGTGTGTTTGTAACTCCACCCTGCTCTAGGGCCAGGGCTCACTGGACTTATAGACTTCTGTCTGTTTGCTTTGTTGCCCTGCCTGAACCAAGGCTGGGCCTTATGGGCTACTGTCTTAAACTGTGGGTTTGTCTGCAGCCTGCCCTGGACCAGGGTCGGGAGCCTGAACTGATTGTTTGTCGCTACCCTGCCTGAACCAAAGCCTGGGTCTGTGACCTTCTGGCTGTGGCCTGCCCTGAACTAGGGCCTGGGTACTCTGAACTATTTGAGACTGCGTGATTGCGGCCCACCCTGAGCAAGGGCCGGGTCCCTTTACAGACTGTATGGGGTTGTTGCTCCGCCCTGAACCAGGGCTGAAGCTATAGACTTACTGTGCTTGTTGCCAGCCCCAAACCAGGGCTAGGCCTTTATACTGATTGGGATTGTTTACTACCCGCCCTACACCAGGGTTAGGGCACCTGAACAGTTGCCTCTCGCCCTGACCTGAAGCAAGGCCGGGTTGTGGAACTACTGATTTGTGGATTATTTTAAGTGTCTGTGCAGTGGGGCAGAGTGGCTGCCCACTGACCCGGAGGCGGAGGAACCCCTCCAGGAGGCCTACGCAGCTTACAAGCAGTACCCATGAAGTAGGGGAGTGCTTCAGTTAGGTGTTATTGTGCACGGTATTGAGTACTGTGTCCCCAAAGAGGGTACCCCGGGAGGGGTAACTGTCCAGAGCATAGTGCCTTACAAAGTGTGAGTGGAAAACCACATTGCCGATCTGCAAATTTTCGTGCCTGGGATACCATATATATAGGTCATAGAGGCTGAAATGGCCCTAGTTGAGCAGGCGCACAGCTGGGGGGGTATGTCTACACTACCCCGCTAGTTCGAACTAGCGGGGTAATGTAGGCATACCGCACTTGCAAATGAAGCCCGGGATTTGAATTTCCCGGGCTCTTACTCTACACACAAAAATCTTGTAGTGTAGACATAGCCAATAAGTTGATGAAGAGCTGTTATAGCTGCCAGATGGACCTTCAGAGAGCAGAGCGGCAGGCCCAAGTCCTTCAACTCTAGGATATATTGTAGAATGGCCGTCAGTGGAACTGTGGTTGGTTCCAACTTTCTTTGCTCTGTCCATCGTGCCATTTGTAAAGGTAAGATGTTCTTATTGATATTCTATGACTGTTCAGTAAGATCTGTTTGACTTGTTCAGAGCATGTTGCTTCTACTGAGCTAAGCCATTGAGGAACCACGCTTGGAGGTGGAATGCCTGTAGACTGCGGTGAAGATGCCCGCGCTTCTGGGGCAGAATATGAGGAAGAAGTGGGAGACTCCATGGTCATCTCGTGGACATTTGGAGCATATCAAGTCTGCCTCTGGGGCGATAAGGATTACTGTGGCTGTCTCCAATTTTGTTGACCACTCAGTAGATGAACAGGATGGGAGGACAGGCATAGGAAAGCGTTGCGTTCCACTGTATTGTAAATGCAACTCCCAGGGAATACCTGCCAATGCCCACACATGAACAGTACAGTGGACATTTCTTATTGGCATTGGTTGCAAACAAGTCCACCATGGGGAACCCACATCGAATGAACAGCTGGTGTAGGATCATCATGTCCATTTCCCATTCATGATTGGACTTGAAATTCCTGCTGAGTTTGTTGACAGTCCCTGCCTAGTAGATATGAGGCCTGCAGGTATATGTTGTGCACCATGCACAAAGTCCAGAGGCAGACCACCTCCCTGAATAGATGGTAGGAACTGACACCCCCCTCGCCTGTTGATGTAAAATGTTGCGGCCTGGTTGTCCATAAAAATCTGAATCGTGCTGCTGTGTATTTGGTGTAGGAAGTGTTCGCATGCGTAGAATACTGCCCTGAGTTTCAGAACGTTTATATGCAAGTTGGATTCCTGATAGGACCATAGACCCAGAGTTGTGAGAGGGCCCAAGTGAGCTCCCCAACCGAGAAGGGAGGTATCTGTCATGAAAGTTGTGGACGGTGAATGTCTGTGAAAAGGCATTGCCAGCACACACGTTTCTTGGGTCTGTCCACCAATCTAGGGAAAGTTTGATTCTGGCTGGTATTGACACCAGTTTGGTAATGCAGTTGTGTTGTGGCCTGTATGCAGTCCTGATCCACTGCTGCATTGGTCTCATATGAAGCCTGGCATGTTCTGGGTTGGAGGCCGGCCTTACTGTACTTTCCAGGGAGATCAACTTCAGTTGTAGTTCCCTGGCCATCCGCTGCTTACAATGCTGACACTGAGTTGTAGCATGTGCTTGACCCAGGCACTGGACACACCTTGAGTGCCTGTCTGAAACAGGAATAGAGAGCCTGCAGGAGAGGCTGTGTTTAAAGCCTGGGGAACTCGGCATCCCAGGGAGGAGGATTATTAAGGCAGAAGAATGTGGCCATAACCAGCAAAAATAGGAGAAAAATGTTTTTTTTTTTTAACTATTTGTTTAACTAAATGTTTAACTATTATTTATAATAACTGAGACTAAAAGGTAACTATGCTACACTATACTACTATAAAACACAATTCTACGTTGGAGAGCAAAGCGGTTCCAACCGACGCCATTGGCAGCAGAGAAGGAAATGAGGGGACAGTTGCTGCGCATGTTTTTTTGCAGCACTGCGTGTGCCTTCTGCTCCGCGTGCACAGCCCAATGGAGAGCAATGCTACCAAAAATCTCCAACTAGGCACATAGCGGCACCAAAACGCCTAAGGTGGAGGACCCACAAAGACACTCCTCCAAGAAGGTACAGTTCCTCCACTGATTTCAAATCTATTAAACACATCACCTTATATATACACACCTGATTTTGATACCTCATAGACACAGCCCAGCAGAAACAGTCTGCTTTCTCCACTAATGTATTTTTAGTATACAAAAGAAAAACCTTATTTTCAATACTTTCTGTTATTTTTTAAATAACAAAAGCAGTAGGGCAGTCATGCATGTGGATTACAACCATGAAAATGGGAAACACAGCTCTAGTCTGTTGTTATTAAAGAAAAACTAACTGATAATCAACATTAACATAATCACACAGAAACATACAGGAAAAATATTATTCTCCATGAACTGCAGCTTTTATAAACCGGGATAGTATCTTCTTTCCCTTTACATATGCTTTACATAACGTTACTTTGGCAAGGAATATCGAAAGTATTAATTCCCATGAAAACAGAGTAAATTAATTGCTCTTCTTTCATGACACAAAGTGGATAGCATTAATACCCAGTGACAGACCCAGAAAGGAAGACACTTTGCAGGTCAAACTCCTATTAATTACATTTATATGTAATTTAGGGCTTCAAAATCCCCTGATCCCAAGTTTTACTGTGTAAATGTTTTTCCAAGCCTCAGAAAAGTTGCCCTAAAATTGAACAACACTTCCAAAACACTCACCAGAATCCAAGTTGTTTCTTATCATGGACGGAAAATATAAAAGCCTACGTACCTTGAACTCCTGCTGTTGAACAGGTGTGTATCAAACAGACTAAGTCTATTTGGCACTATCACCTTGACGTCATTGTTACTGGGATGACAGGAGGTTTCCATGACAAATTAGAAAGCTGAGCCATTATCACCCATTCTGAGGAAACTGAAATGTCCCTCTTTTAACATACTTTACAGGAATCTTTCTTTCTTTCTTTTGGCAGGACAGAGGGTGCATTAATGTGATTCATTTTCAAACCCTTGCACTGTGGAAAAACTCAATTTGTTTGTTGTTTTTTTCCCTAACTTAAAATACAGGCTGTTATCCTCATCCCACTGTGATTATACCTACATGACCCACAACACAATGTTCTTTCAAGACCTGTTGAGTACTTCCAGGCTAACACAGAGAACAGAAAACACAAACTTGAGAACAAACTTTGAAAGCAATGAATACAAATACTATTAAGTAATTTGACTCTCTCCTTGGCTATAATTTATTACCTCCAGCAGGCAGAGCCCATAATAGCTAGCAGATGTCTGAAGCATCTCATTTTAAACTTTACCCATGATTAAAAAGAGATTTCACACTGTTTAAATAGCAGCAGCAGAGTGAAACAATGTTGCCCTCCTAATGTGACAGAAACATACATCCTACGCTTTTCAAGGGAAGATAATTTATGCTCTGTAGACACAAATAAAACTAAGCAGCTACATACATGTTATGTATGTATCTTTTTTTTTCATTTGCAACAATTGACAGAAAACAACTGGGGGGTGGGGAGAGATTGGATAATTGCCTGAATGTTTCACCATGAGAGTTTTTATATTAAATCCAGGACTACAGATTTTGCCAAGTAAGGGATGGTTATAATACTAATCAGGTGGTCATGGACAGTAGATTAGAAATGCACTGCTTTACAAATAAGACAAAATTCTATTATATTTATTAATTACAGTAAGGTAGCATCCAGAACTCCCAGGATGCTAGACCAGGGACAAAAAGACAGAGACAAAACTGCTATCTCAAGAGTTTACTGTTTAAGAGGCTTAGTTACACCAACACATCTGCCTTGGCATTACTGTTATAACTGAGAGTATCGTTTGGCCCACAGTATGGATTTTACTAGTCAAAGTAATGCACAGTCTCCCTTGTATTTGAACATCAGTGCCAGATCTTAAACTGTCACAAATTGGAAAATTCTAAATCTACTCATTCTTAAAGCTCTATGCTCCCATGACAAGATATTCCATTCAAAAGAAAAACTAAAATACAGATGGGTGAGCTTTTTGCTTGGGATTTGGAAGTTAACAAACTAAAACAGTTTATATCTCAATGCATTTTTCTGACTGCCTCCTTTGTGGAATGCAACTTTCTGATTTTCTTAATGAATTCCTTTTGATTGTGCCTCTCTTGGTAGGCACAAAAAGAAATCTTTTTTTATGTGGCAGATCAGGCTAATTGGAAACAGGTGTCAAGACTATTTTGGTACTGAGGAGTGTTGTAATCTTTATGTATCTGGTTTAAATTTATATTTTTATCCTCTTTGAACACAGAACACTTTTCATAAGCCAGGTCTTTCTTAGTACACGTGTTTCTTTTGCTTTTGGTAATATGAGGTTACCATACTCTGCTTTGGAACACATGTGAGTTTGGGCCTGATACTGAGAGGTATTGAGTACCTTTAGAGAACACAACACAGTCTAGCCAATTATACATTCTTTTCTCGGGACAGAACAAATAGCCCTTCCTGACCACTGCAATATGAGTTTAAATCTTGAAGCATGACTGCTGGTTACACCTATCTTAGTACATATGATTACAGATTTTAATAGTGGGCATATAACACACAGAAGTTTTGAAAATATAGTCACAGCTTTGTATTCATTATCCCCAAAAGATGCATGACTCTAAGGCCATAACACAGCACAGAATTTAAACGTGCTGAATTTTAAGCATGTGCTTATATCCATTCCTATTAATACAAGGTACATGCTAAAATCCCATTGAGTCCTAAATTGTGATTCAATCCAGTCTGCATATATGAATCCCTCTTTTTCAGAATTAGCAACATTCTCATGACTAGTACAAAATAGCGAAGGGAATGGAAGTCAACTGTGAGGCTATGTTTACACAGCAGCATTATTTCAGAATGACATCAGTTATTCCAAACTAACCTAGTGTGTGTCTACACAGCAAGCCCATGATTTCAAAATAAATTCAAAATAACCGGCTTCTTACTCTGACTCCTGTAACCTTCATTATATGAGGAGTAAGGAAAGTAAGCGGAAGAGTGCCCTATTTAAAAATAAGTGCTGTGCAGACAGTGCCAAAAGTCAAAATAAGCTATTTCAACTTAAGCTACACAATTAGCGTAGCTCAGGTCGTGTAGCTGATTTTGAGTTTAGCCCTGCTGTGTATATGTGCCCTAAATGTCTCAAGAAATGGAGGATTTAGGATATATCCAGCTGATTCAAACAACTGATCTTTCATCAATGCACTGTAAGAAGGCAGTAAGCATCAAGAACAAAAAACAATACATCCAGGAAGACAATCTCATCCCAGTCACAAATATCTCTTTAATCCAGAATAGATGAATAAATTTTACCATAGTTATTGAAGTGCCCTCACTGTATGTTATAGAGTAAATGTAGAATTAAAATTCATAGATGCTTTTACTGTGACCAACACAGCATGTTTCCCACTCTCTGGAAATGACAACATCCTTAGAACTGCAAACACATTGACGGCAATTGCTTTTATTTAATTACCACAATTTCTGAGAAATTTGTTCCATGGTGCTCACTAGGACATTGGTTCTATTTCATAATTTGGAAATTTATTAATCTGCAGTAATCCCCTTGAACAGCAATGCAGAAATTCAACGCTTCAATGGTTTCAAATTTTACAGGCTAGAAATGCTTTTTTAAGCAGTGGCCATATTATCTGAGAATTGCAGTTTATGTGACACATTTGTTATGGTAACTTGCGGGGATAAATACTTACAAAGTGTACATAAAATTTGCAGATTAATTCCATACAAGGACCATTGACTGTTGACCATACAAGATGTTAAGGCTCAGCAGGAATAAATATTATTATATGCTGCCCTGAGGAAAGCTATGTTTCAGTAACATATTATCACTGATCTATTTCCATTACAATTTGTCCATTTCAGTGAATATGACATGTTTGTGGGATAGTGAAAAAGACCAATTGCATATCTATGCTCTCCAGGAAAAAAAAAAAGATAGAAGGCAGAAAGGATATAACCACAACTATATTTCAATAGTCCACCTGTCCATTGTAAAAATAATAATAGTATTAGCTAGCTGTTTATTCTGAAATAATGTACGCTCTGTATATTTATAATATTAATTCAGGTGCAGTATGGAGCACCCTAATAAAATAGATGGCTAACTAAAGCAAAGATGCCTGCTGCATTGTTCTACAAGTTAATAGTCCAGATTCAGAATGGATAAACCATAGACCCAGAAGACAAAGAATTTATCCCAAGGAGAGAGCTAGATTATTGCTGCAATGGACACAACACAACTTTATTATTATTGTCCTCTTATTTTTGCTGTTGTACATGTCTGTCCAGATGTGTTTTCAAAATAATTACATTTGTAAGAATAACAGAAGGGCCAGAGGAAGAGGTCTTGGCAGATCTTGTGATAGGTTGTGCCCTTGAAACTTCCACTGACTTCAATAAGAGCACATCTACACAGCAAGGCTAAACTCGAAATAAGCTATGCAACTTGAGCTATGCTTATTGAATAGCATCAGCAGAAATATTCTTATTTCGACTCTTGGCGCTGTCTACACAGCACTTATTTTGAAATAAAGCATTCTTCCCTCAACTTCCCTTACTCCTCATACAGTGAGGCTGTGTCTCGACTGGCAAGTTTTTCCGCAAAATCATCTGCTTTTGCGGAAAAACTTGCCAGCTGTCTACACTGGCCGCTTAATTTCCGCAAAAGCACTGACGATCTCATGTAAGAGTGTCAGTGCTTTTGCGGAAAAACTATGTTGCTCCCATTCGGGCAAAAGTCTTTTTCCGAAAGACTTTTGCGCAAAAGGGCCAGTGTAGACAGCAGAGATTTCTTTTCCGCAAAAAAGCCCCGATGGCGAAAATGGCGATCGGGGCTTTTTTGCGGAAAAGCGCGTCTAGATTGGCCACAGATGCTTTTCCGCAAAAAGTGCTTTTGCGGAAAAGCGTCCTGCCAATCTAGACGCGATTTTCCGAAAATGCTTTTAATGGAAAAATTTTCCGGTAAAAGCATTTCCGGAAAATCACACCAGTGTAGACGTAGCCTGAGGGTTAGAGGAGTTGGAGGAAGAAGCCTGTTATTTTGAATTTATTTCAAAATAACGGGCTTGCTGTGTAGACTCACACAACATTATTTTGGAATAACTTACGTTATTCCAAAATAGCACTGCTGTGTAGCCATAACCTAAGAGAATATTTTAAAAAATGTATATGGAAGAATTTGCTGCTTAAAGATGAGAACGTTACTTGTACCTGCGGGCATATAAAACAGGGAGCCTTAGCATCTGAGTTTCAGCTGGGATTCAGGTGATGTGGGTTCTATTCCCAGCTCTGGTCTGCTATGGGGATATTAGTATTCACCTCCTAAGCAAAGCCCCGTGATAGTGACAGACAAGAAACGTCATGTAAGAGCTAGGTATTTTTATTTTATTAAATACAATGAAATGTAGCAAGACTTTGAGGATCACTCTCTCTTCATCTGGCCATAGCAGCAACAGAATGCTCTGAAGCTTTAAAGCACCTACTGACTTTTTTGTTTTAATGACTCCAATTGAAGTCAGACCTATGGCTTCTTCACAATCTTTTGAATTGTTCATCACTCCAGAGCTAAATTACCAAAGAAACGTGAGGTAGGAATTTTGACTATTCAAATGCAGTGAGTCCTCACTAGTATGCATTAGTTTCAGACACTGCTGAGAGGCTTGCACAAAGATATGACAAAACGTTTCCATAAAGGACAAGAGAATGCAACATATTTGTGAAAGGCGATAGCTGTCCACTTTCTTGTGAACAGAAGGACTGAATGGGCTTGATAACAGAGCTATACTTTAAGTTTAGGCCTGAACCTCCAAGTCAGACTGACACATTATCGAGAAACAGTATGGGGAAATTGCTCAATATTGTTCTGGGTATTCAAATTAGGATTTTGCTTTCCAGCATTGTCTTTCTGGCATCTTTCACCAGCATTATTAATGAGAGACAGCATATGAATCAATTACATAGTCTTAGGTGTGTGGTGGTACTAGCCATACTGCATGTTCCATTCTCTCTTAATAGGCTGCTGTTAGTTTTTTAAATATCTCCTGAGTCACTTTCATTTGCATTTTACTGTTCTCACCGTTGCTCAGTGTCTTACATTAAGACACTTTACTTTATTTTTTTTATTTTTGTTTTTTGTTTTTAAGTCCAGCATGCTACTTTTGCTTTACCTAGCCTACTTCACATGTGTTATGCGCTAATCTGACATGTTGGAATATGATAAAAAAAGTAAATCTGCAGTTTAAGGTTGATTTTAAATGGTGAGATTTTAACCAACAATGCAAGGAAGAATCTCCAAGAGCATGAGAAAAGAATCTATTTACAGGGCAAAGTAACCGATCCTTCGTCCCAGCGTGAGCTTCCTCTGAATTAACAAAAATATGAGTGTTGAGAGAGACAAGATGGGTATGGTAATATCTTTTACTGGACCAACTTCTGTTGGTGAGAAGGACAAGCTTTTGAGCCTGACAGAGCTCTTTTCTGAAGCTTCATGGAGCTCAATTTTGTCTCTTTCATCAGCAACAATTTGCTCCAATAACAGATATTGACTATGTCTTCACTTTCACTTGATGGAAAAAACTTTTGTTGTTCACAGGGTGCTTACACCTCAACCATCTCAATTAACCATTTTTGTCATGGCAAGTGAAATTGTAAGTGCTGCTTTGTTGGCAGGAGTGCTCTGTTGACAAAACAAACCCCTCTTGTGGGGGCGGGGGGGATGGGAGGAGGGGTATGTGTGGAAGTATTTTATTAATGAAAATTCTGTCATACACACACACACACACACACACACACGGGTCAACACCACCTCAGGCCTAAATGACGCAAAATGGAAACATATCCATTATCTCACTCATCTTGTCTCTTTCATACTCTGGGACCATTATATTGCATGAAGCCTTAACTCTCCAATGAACTAATGCTTCAACAATCTCACCATATGGTTCAGTTCTCTACTGCAGTGCTATATTATTCATTTTTTGCATAATACTGTTACCCCAAATGTATTAATGCCTCAATAATCTGCTTTAGCGTGTTGCATAAAGCCTTAGCACAACCAGGATTTAGTGCAAAAATAATTTCCTCTCTGGTATAAATATTTAATAGCTTTGCTTTAATTTAATGACATGCCAGTGTATGTGCGTGCACATAAGTTAAATTTGTATGTGATTGTTCACTACATACAATTTCTAATAAAAGAAAAAGGATTAAATCTCAGGGAATATTAATTATTATTATCATGATAATTATTGTTTATTACACAATCTATTTTTAAAAGTCTGCAGGACTCCTGGTTCTCAGGTAATGCTATAAGTGAGATGTCCGATGCATATAAAGTTAGGTGTAGTTAGGTCTGATACTGTAACTCCAGTCTATTTCTCCTGCAATTCACGTTAGAACAGAGATTTCATGAGCCTTTGGGGGCACAACCCACTTCTTCATCAATCTGTGGAACTCCTTGCCAGAGGATGTTGTGAAGACCAGGACTTTAACAGAGTTCAAAAAAGAACGAGATAAATTAATGGAATTTTAGGTCCATCAGTGCCTATTAGCCAGGATGGATAGAAATGTTTTCCCTAGCCTCTGTTCATCAGAGGCTGGAAATGGATGACAGGAGAGGGATCATGTGATGATTACCTGTTTGGTTCACTTTTTCTGGGGCATCTGGCATTGGCCACTGTTGGAAGACAGGACACTGGGCTGGATGGACCTTTAGTCTGACCCAATAAGTCCATTCTTATGTTCTTATGATGGGGTGTCTGCCCCACACTCGCCCTTTAAAGATTAAAACACAGCTCTGGAGAGGGCTGGAGCAGCGGGGCTCTGGAGCCAGCAGCTGTGGCAGATACATCCAATTAGGGCCCAGCTGAGGGCAATATAAATAAGGGCTCCTGGAAGGGTGGAGACAGACTCACTCTTGCTCCGGGGTGGAGTTGGAGGGATCTAGTTGCCAGAGAAGCTAGAGGATTCTTGTTCCAGAGCAGGGCTGAGGAAAGGCAGGCAGAGCTGGGGAAGCTCTGGCCACAGGCTGCAGGACCTGAAGCAATGCCTCAGAGTACTAGGGCTGCAGGGGGGCAGCCAGGGTATGTAAAGGCAGAAGGTCCACACCCCCTAGCCAATGATGAGTGGCCATTTCAGACTGCAGTTTGTTTCTGTGGCAGGGACTAGATGAAGACTGGCAGCAGGTCACTGAGGCAAAGGGGACTGGGGGTTCCCTGGGAGGGAGGATGCCAGGTAGAAGGATGCCATGATCTGGGAGGGATGTGGGTCTTAACAAAGTGGTGGAGAATAAAAGGTTACAGAATGTGACCAGCCAGAAAGGGATGCTCCAGTGTTGAAGAGCTAATTCTCAGAGCGAGAGTCCAGAAGGAGGCACTGTGGTGGTGAGGCCTGCCATGTTACACATACCGAGGAAAGTCTAGATTAGAATTAGGCCCATCTCTTATGTGCTTTACAACATGAACCAAAGAATCAACACAACATCTTTTGTTCCCCATTGCTTAGATAGAGAATCTCACACAAACAGTTCAAGTGACTCGTGTAAGATCGAAGAGAGAACTGGTGTTAAAGACACAATTATTTCTCAAAGGCCCCATTGCTCTCAATCTTTACTCAGATCACACCTGTCTCTCCAATTACACAAGAGAGATTCTTAGATAATCGGGTCACTTGATAGTTTCTCTTCCCTGAATAGTTATCTCTTGCTGCCATTCACAAATATGCTCCCAGTTTCCCCAAGGTTGGTATCTCATTAATTGTTGATCTACCCCACGATCTGAAAGGCTTGCTGAGCATCCAGGCTGACATTAACAAAATTCCTACAGTATCTGAAGTCTACAAAATAAAATAAAGTGGGGACAATACATCTCAGCCTGAGTCTGTGTATCATGTAATCCACTGCAACATACATATAAGGACAACTAAAATCATATCAACATGATATAACTTGATGCTTGTGGTACCAATTTCTGGAACTACGGGCACACTAAAAACACTCATTTAATCAGCCAGAATTGAAATATTTGGAAGTGTGGAGAAAAAAACTATTAAAAAAGTTATATAAGAACAAGATGCAGCAATGCATGCTGGGAAGGATACTCTGAGCAGTATGCGTGTGTGGATGATTCAATTTCGTGTAGCCCTTATTTTTCTGGTAGATAATTAGGCCCAATTCACTATGGCTGTGTCTACACTGGGCCACTTATTCCAGAAAATCAGCCGCTTTTCCAGAATAAGCTGCGAGCTGTCTACACTGGCCCTTGAATTTCTGGAAAAGCAACGACGCTCTACTGTACAAAATCAGCCGCTATTCCGGAAAAACTATTCTGCTCCTGCTCGGGCATAAGTCCTTATTCCGGAACACTGTTCCGGAAAAGGGCCAGTGTAGACAGCCCAGTAGTCTTTTCCGGAAAAAAGCTCCGATTGCGAAAATGGCGATTGGGGCTCTTTTCCGGAAAAGCGCGTCTACATTGGCCACAGACGCTTTTCTGGAAAAGCAGCCTGCCAATGTAGACGCTCCTTTTCTGGAAAAACTGAAAACGGAATAGTATTCCGTTTTAAGCATTTCCGGAAATTCATGCCAGTGTAGACACAGCCTATTAGTGTAACTGGAGAGGTAGGGGGTTTCTACTGACCTCAGTGGTTTATCTCTGCATTACACACCTCTGAATGTGTCCCAAAGGGCTGCTCTCCAGTGGAATTACTGTTGAGTCACAACAATGTAATGAAGTCATACAAATTACCACCATGTAAAACTGTTCTGGAAGGAAGCAGAATCAGGCTCATCTGTAAATATTTACAATTATGAGAACTCATTTGATAAAACTAGCATAGTTGATGGGGTGATACCTGCAGCTCTGTACTATCTTCAAAGGATTTGAAATTATTTTCATTATACACCCAGAACAGCTCCAGAATTCACTTTTGGAAATCGTTCTTCTATTGGTGCTATTCAAGATATCATATTCATAAAGTATTTTCTAGACTGCTGCACACACAAATCATGCCAGTCAATATAATGAGTAACAACGAGCAAGAATCTGTCAAGAGAATCAACAATTTTGAAATAATGGGCTTGCTAGTCCGACATCCCTTGTCACCCTTGTTCCACGAGGGTTAAGGGACATTTCAGAACATTGGTTTATTTCAAAACTTGGCTTTGTGTAGACAGCACCACATTTTGAAAAAACTATTTCAAAATTAGATTGAAATAAGATACGCAATTTATGTAGCTCAAATTGCGTATCTTATTCCGAGTTAAAGGTGCAGTTTAGATGTACCCTAACAATGTTTTCCCAGGAATTGAAATTGGAGGGTGTGTTCAGATTTAGAGGGGTGAAGGGTTGGAAAACCACTAAATTTCCAACACTGCATATAACTAATTGGCCACTGGGAGAGGAAGGAGGATGTGTGTGATTGTCCTAAACGTGCAAGGAAAAGAGGGACAGGAAGGAGAATGCAATAAAATAAAAAATACAGTGACCAAATGCTCAATCTATAGAATATAAGATGTGGAGAAGAAAAATGAGATAGAATCATAGAACCGGAAGGAACTTGAAGAGGTCAAGTCCACTCCCCTACACTCATTGCAGCACTATCTAGACCATCCCTGAAAGGTATTTGTCGAACCTGCTCTTAAAAATCTCCAATGATGAAGATTCCACAACCTGCCCAGTCAATTTATTCCAGCGCTTAATCATCCTGACAGAAAGTTTTTCCTAATGTCCAACCTAAACCCCCTTTGCCATCATTTAAGCCCATTGCTTCTTGTCCTATCATCAGAGCCTAAGGTGAATAATTTTTCTTCCTCCTCCTTGTAACACCCTTTTAGGTACTTGAAAGGCGCTATCATGTCCCCCTCTTCCTTCTGTCTGAAACAAATCCAAGCCTTTCAATCCTTCCTTAGCGGTCATGTTTTCTAGACTTCTAATAATTTTGTTGCTCTTCTCTGTACCTTCTCTAATTTGTCCACATCTTTCCTGAAATGTGGTGCCCAGACCTGGATACAGAACTCAAATTGAGGCTAAATCAACATAGCAGAGAGTGGAAGAATTATTTCTCGTTTCTTGCTTAAACACTCTTGCTAATACATCCCAGGACCTGCCTGGACACTCATTAATGGATTTAAAAGTAGGCATTCATCTACAAAGGAATTTCAGAAGCCAAGAACAGAGAGAGAGACTATGTGGACTTGACCTTCATATGCAAATTTGACAGTTTCCGTTGGCCTGAACAAAGACTTGAACTGGACGACATATTATAAAACCAGCATTCCCTTATATTTAACACCCCATTGACATCAAATGCCATGTATGGGACACTTCCAGCCCACTCAATTAGCCTCATTAGCACCACGACTTCAACTGACATGGACTTTTTTCTCCCTCTCTTTTCTTATTCTGAAGGTCCTTTTTTTTCTCCACTCTAGCTCATCTCATCTGTGGAAGTGGGCTTTGTCCACGAAAGCTCATGAGACTATATATATATACAGGTTGTACCCCTAAAAAACGGCATTCTCTGGTTCGGTAACACCACTGGTTCAGCAGGAAGGACAGCCGGGGCGGGGGAAACAGGGTCGATACTCAGCTGCAGGCAGTGCAAGACCGGGGCTGGAATCCCCATAGCCTGCAGTAGCTTGGGGCTGGGGCTGGAGTCCCTTGGCAGCCCCACAGCAGCTCGGGGCTAGAGTCTCCTGACAATCCCCAGGACTGGGGCCAGACTCTGCTAGCAGCCTCCAGGAATGCAATGCCAGAGCCCCCACAGCAGCCCCATGGAGCAGGGGGCTGGGACCAGAGCCGTTTGGCAGTCCCTGGGAGTGGCAAGAGCCAGAGCCTGTTCCACTCAGCCAGTTTTGGGGGGAGGGCGAGGCAGGGTGCCGTCTGGGGAGCCTGCTGGCAACATGGGCTTGAGGGCTGGTGGCAGACCTCCCTTGGTCCGTCAAATTCTCTTGTCCGGGACCAGTCAGGTCCCAATAGTGCCAGACCAGCCAGGGCCAACCTGTATTTTTGTTAGATTTTAAAGTGCCACCGGACGACTCATTGTTATCCCAGAGTGATGTTTGCTTTTTTTTGCAGCCATGTCACACTGTTGACTCATATTTAGCTTGTGGTCCACTATGACCCCTTGATACCTTTTTGCAGTTCTCTTTCCTAGACAGTGTCTTCCCATTTTATATGTGTGCCACTGATTGTTTCTTCCTAAGTGGAGTACTTTATTTACTAGATCAGACAAATGATCCATTAATCAGGTACAGAGAACACGTTTTCATTTTGTTTCAACAGCAGCATACAGGTAATTACTTCGATACGAATCATATCTTCAAATATAAATGATTATGGTAATTCTTTATGTAACGTGACACCTTTAGGTAGGTTGTCAGCAGTGGCTATTGAACCCCAAACCATCGAAAAGCATGAGCCTCTACTGCCTGAGATATGAAAGACCCAGCCAGCACTGTTAGTTTAAAACCAGTCGCAAACTCATAAAGCCTTGAGTGGTCCACAATGGAGGGAGTTCAGAACATCACGCTGAGTAAGTGTGCATTACACTAACATAAGGGCAAATCTTGACCCCACGAAGTCAAAACTGCCATGGGCTTTGATGGTGGCTGGATTTAGCTCACACACATAGTTGAACTAGTTGCCAAATGTAGGTGAGAAGTTTTATTGTAGGGCTTATTGACTCCTAGCTTAGACAGGAATGCTTTGCCTTCCTCTGAAGCACTGAGCAGGCATCACCTGTTAGGCTCAAACAGGCATATCCCATATATGATCAATTTCCTATGATTGAGGAGCTTGTGGGACACAGACAGAACTTGATCCTTCCCATGTTCTGTTTTTATCTAGCAAATGAAGACATGAAATAAGAAGTCTTTTGTGTGACTTTTTTCAAATATTTCACTCAAGGGCTCTTCTTAGCCACAGTTTTGAACCCTTTGTGATTGTTATATTGCCCTTGCAAGCGGTTAAAAGAGAAAAAAATCAATTTCCTATTCCAGGAGGCAGACACAACCAATTTCAGCTTGAAACTGTGAATCTATCTCAACAACTTCTGGAGAAGGCACGTACACACTCACTCTTAACTGTGAGCATATATGTTGCATCACCCACACTACCAGACAGTTAACCTTTGCTTATAACTAACAAATAAATCTGCATTCAGGCCCTGATTCAACAAAGCACATCCTCAGTCCATACCCATTCAGTGACAAACTGAAGCACATATTTAAGTCCCCATGACTTCAGAGGAAGTAAGCATGTATTTAACATTAAGCACATGCTTTGCTGAACTGGAGCCACAGTTACTATTCCTACCTGCCAGTCCTGAGTCGAGTCGAGTACTGAATAAACCAGCCTCTTAAGCTAAATGAGATGCACAGGGTGTGCAGCTTCAGACGCCACATAGGAAAACTCATCATAATGCATATTCCACTGATACTTTCTGCTTCCCCTTTCCTCCTGCTGCCTGACATTCGAAGCAGTTCCTGTAGCTGTCAGTAAAGCAATGCAATGGGAATGGTTCCAGCTGGATAATCTAACAGTCCTAAACCTTTCAAATCCAACTATTAAAAGTGACACGCATTCTATTTTTATGCACCCAGCAAACCAATCCTCCTGTAGGAGTACACAGCTAAAGGAAGTGACACTGTGGTTAAGTGGAACAGACTGCAATAAATTCTCAATTCCAACGTCAAGGAGTTTTAGTCTTTTTTGTTTGTTTTTGAAGTACTGTAAATTTCCATCAGGCCTTTCAACTGGGGTGGTGGTGGGATATAAGGGGCACTCGCCCCAGGGCCCGGTGATTCATAGGGGCTCAGGGTTACCACCATCGCTCTTTGGAATCACCACTGGAGTGCCGGGGTGTGCTCCAGAGCTCCACACACTCTGACAAGTTCTGAGGGCCGGCAGGAGGGGGCACCGCACGCTCCGGGTGACACTGGGGGCTGACTGCCCCAACCCTGCCCCTTCTGACCATGGCCCTGCCTCTTCCAGGAGCATGGAGCCAGCTTCCCCACATTCCCCAGGAATCTTGTTGGCTCCCCTGTTCTCCATTGCTATTTACCTTTGCTATGTGACACACTGCTTCTAAAAGTTTCTGAGGGTCCAAAAGGTTTTGCGGCCTTTACATTTTGAAAAAAGAAAAGAAAAAGTGGGCATTCTGCAGGCTTTTTCTGTGGACTGGTTAGACCTTTGCATTTTCTAAACCTAAAAGTATATTTCATTTGAAACTCCCAGTCAGACCCTGTCATTCTTTTATTATAATTATTTACATGTTTACGTTCAGAATCTTTCCCAAGAACACAGTAAGAGGCTCGTCACACAAAACAAATAGCTCCTGGGCTGAAACTGCAAGGCAAGACCACATCACACTCCCTTATCGACTATTTAACTGAGGGGGGAGGAGACGAAGGAATGTACCAAGGCATTACTAAGTGATTTTCTCATGACACATTATTGTGCGAGCATCAGAACTGTTCAGTGACCCAAAGGAAAAGTAAGTGAATTTCTGAATATTCTTGAAAATAGAGGCAAGGATATGTAATGGCAAGCAGTTACAATTTACAGGCAACAATGAAGGGTTCTTTAATCAAACTAATAATTTTATAAACAACTTCTACACTGATTAAGAAGTGCTTTCAATTACTATATTAGACTCGGTCCTCCGATTAACAATAACCTCACCTTTAATAAAACAGAATTATAAATCTTCTAATTGTTTCTCTACGCTGGGCCACTGATTTTTGTCTACTATCTGGAGTTCTGCACCTCTAAGCAGAGATGTTAGTGAACACTGAGGCTATGTCTACACGCTATAGAGGTTTTTTGGAAGAACAGCCATTTTTCTGAAAAAACTTTAATTACATCCGTGTAATAGTGTTTTTTTGAAAGAAAATCAAAAGAGCAGATGGGTTTTTCCGACATTGGTAAACCTCTTTCTATGAGGAAGAAGCCTTTTACCAAAAGAGCTCTTTTGGAAAAAGGTGTGTGTGGATGGGGAAGAGGGAGTTCTTTTGAAAGAAGAGGAAAGAGGAAAAAAGCACAGGTGCTCTGGTGGCCACTCCATCCATAGTAATCACAGCTTAAATGTGAGAGAGCGTCCACCCAGTGTGGATTCTATCTTTTGAAAAAAGCTTATCTTTTTTGATGAACTTTGGCAGTGTGGATGCTATTTTTTGGAAGACTTTTTTTGGAAGATCTCTTCCAGAAAAGCTTCTTCTGAAAGAAGCCTGCAGTCTAGACATAGCCTGAAATACAGCCAGGCTACTGTGGGACGGAAGATGGCAGGCATTATGCAGCTCACGGCAAGACTATACAAAGATCAGGACATGGAATAAAGGATACTCTGTCCTGATGAGACAGTTGATTTGAGATATAGAACCCAACTCCAGTTTTATACTGAGAGTCAAGGAAATATTCCTGATTTACAAAGGAGCAAGTAACAGGAGGATAAGGCCAAATGTCATTATAATGATTCAGATGAAAACTTAATTAATGCCCTTCTTTAAATGAGAGCATCCCACAAAAAGAGGAGGGAAAGCCCAGGAGGTGAGGATGCCTGTCATGGCCCTTACATGCATGTCAAGAATGTTTCTCTCTATTCTTGCAATAAGCTCCTTCAGATATGCTACTGCACTTGAATTCTCAAGCAGCTCCAAAGAGACCTCTCTTATATGCAAACACTTTAGGGTCAAGGTGTCTGTGCAACAAACAAATCAGTGAATGCATTTGCCCTAGAGTGGCAGCTCTTGAATGATTTACTCTACATTTAGATGAAGAGTTCTCCTATAATTATATTTGCTTGTTCTCACTTGCCTCCTCCTTGCTATCTCTTTCCTCAAACCCCCAGGCCCAGATAGAGAACACAGAATCACTTTCTAGTAAAATCAGGGCTTCAGCTAAATTCACAGTGTGTTTCTCTGTCATAAGCCTGATAAACAATTCCCAAATCAAAACCTCAGCCTGGCAGAATGAAGACCTTTGGTAAAACTCAGCTACTGACCCTGAGATTTATAATGGGTTGATCCAAAACACTGTGTCCTAACAATCGCCAATTTAGAGATAATATGGGTCATTCTCCAGACATGATCTTTGCATCTAACCCTTTCTGTAATGGACTGAAAACCTCCCAGAATGCAAAGGAAATTTGGATCTCAACTATGCAGCCTGGGGCCTATATCTAATTTCAACTAAATACATTATATTTGGACATTTCGACCAGGAGAAAACATGAGAAAAGGGGGAATGATTTAGACAATTAATGTGTTGAATTGCACCATCTCATACACAGTAGCTACTGCACGGAATAAATACATCTCTCTCTGCATGGACACAGGAGATGTCAGGGCTGACTTTCTCACACACACCATTTAAAGGTGCAATGAATTACAGACGAAAGCCCATGTTTGAAAGTGCAATCAGTTTTGCCTCGTAGCCTACCCATGCTTTGAAATATTTTTTGTTTGTTTGAATATGAAAAACGGAGGAATGCTTTGTTCAAAGGCTGGAACCAAATTCTGCTACCACTGAAATGAATGGCAAAACTGCCCCTGAATTCTATGAAAGTGGGTTCTGTTCCCAGATTTTTAGGTGCACTGAGTCAGATTCTCAGCCAATATAAAGTAAAGTAGTTCCATTGAGGTCAGTAGATGAATGCTAATTTATATTAGCTGGGAAGCTGGCCCATTATTTCCTGACACCCACCCCATTTGTCCATATAGGCTACCTTTTTTCCATCAGTTTGTGGATCTAGTAAAAGATGGAACTTACCACCAATGTTCCCTCTAATCTTTTCCATCCATGTACAAAAAAAAAGTATGTCCACTGAGGCATGTGTGAATGTGCACCACTAGTAGAAACAACAACAACAAACCCCTAGCTGTGGGCGCTCTGCTAATCAGCAGAGCAACATTTGAATCCCTCCTGAGCAGCCACACAAGCACACAGCTTACAGGGAACACTGTTTACCACTCTGCTAGTGGGCTTCTGTGTGTTCAAACAGGAAATTGCTGAATGTAGAAGCATTTAATATGAGCTCAGTCACAATGAAAGACACATAATGTCTTATGTATCTCGCACTAACAGTTGTATAACCTTGTTGGATGCCTCTCATCTGCCAACAGCCTGGCTCTTTAATATGGCACAGAGCTTTGCTTTTCAGTTTTAAAATATTGTGATTTTGTGAGTGCACAAGAGTGTGGCCAAGCTCCTCACAGACACATGGCCTTTGCCTCAAAGCAGTGACACTCAGAGATAACACAACAAAGAGGGTGTCATAAACAAACACACAGGCTGTGTCTAGACTGGCCACTTTGCCAGCTGTCTATACTGGCCGCTTGAATTTCCGCAAAAGTACTGACGATCTCATGTAAGATTGTCAGTGCTTTTGCGGAAATACTATGCTGCTCCCGTTCGGGCAAAAGTCTTTTTCCGAAAAACTTTTGTGCAAAAGGGCCAGTGTAGACAGCAGAGATTTGTTTTCCGCAAAAAAGCCCCGATCGCGAAAATAGCGATCGGGGCTTTTTTGCGGAACGCGTCTAGATTGGCCATGGAAGCTTTTCTGCAAAAAGTGCTTTTGCGGAAAAGCGTCCTGCCAATCTAGATGCGCTTTTCTGAAAATGCTTTTAACGGAAAACTTTTCCGTTAAAATCATTTCTGGAAAATCATGCCAGTGTAGACGTAGCCACAAACAACGAAGGGATGAGGGAAGAGAAGGAGCATGACAACAATATTGCATGGTCACTATGGCTTGGTTTTCCATTAAAAGTTACGCTAAAAAACTCACACCCCTACTTTTGCTGACATAACTATACTGATGTAATCCACAGTGTACAGGCAGGTATGTTGAGGAAGAAATACTTCCATGAATGTGGCTAAATTCATTCCGGAAAGCAATATTCCTGCACTAAAGGATTATGCTGATTTAGCTAAGCCAACAGAGTTATGCCAGTATAGTCTCTGCAGTGTAGACGTAAGCTCTGTGAAGTACAAAAACATCTTGATGGTTAAACGATAGATTTTTTTGTTTTGTTTTAAAAAGCTCCCTTCTTGTGAATGATGTTTCATTCTCAGTGAGATTCACAGGTGACAGATTTAGTGGTGGGAATCAAGGGCTGGGGCACATGCCTGGACTTTTGTTTGGCAGATGGGAATTAAAGTGGTGCCAAAGTAAGTGCCACTGGAAAAATGCCAGAGAACAGGAGGAATGCGAGAAAAACAAGCTTGGAAATAACAATCAGGATAGGGAATGAGAGGCATAAGGCCTTGAAAATAAAGATGGAAGCTTGCATACTGCTTATTTGATGAAAGCCTTCTTAGGAGGTCCTTACTACATAGAGGTCCTGGGATATTAGCTTTTAAAAGGAGGATGTTCTATAAAATACATGATAGATGGTCACCTAGGGAGAGTCCTAGACAGATGCAACTGGTATCTGTTATACAAACAAACAAAAGCCTCTGTGTTTGTGTATTTCATTTTACTCCAAACTCTGTCGATGCCACTGTTCTAGTAACTCTTGTTTGGGTCTATAGTTGAACAAGAAAGACTTTAGATTGCTCTAACTTTAGATTGCTCTAATTTTCTGGCTCAGGGGTGTGAGAAAACACCCCCTCACCCCCCACCGCACAGCAAGTTACAGTGCTGTGATATGCCAGTGTGAGCCAGCTCCACTCCCAGCACTGCTAGCTACTCCCCTCGTGTAGGTGGTATATACAGAGGGTTGGAGGTGGTTTACTTAGATCTCTCTCGTGCTGAGGCCAAACTTTCAGTTTAAAGCACTGCTGCAGCTCAAGATGACTCAGGGGAAGAGGTTAGGACCAAGAACACAGCCCCGCAGCTGCAGGGCTGGATGCACTCCAATGGGCCTGCGCTCCTGGCTCCCAGCCACGGGGTTCTGCAGCCACCCTGCTTCTTCTCTGCAAAGGCTCCACCCCAGTCCCTGCTGAGTCAGTGCTGGCTCCTCTCCTGCCACTGGAGTAGAGCCCTGCCACCAGCAACAGCAGAGGGTCTGGCACTGACCTCCTCTGGTCCTCCATCATGCCCACCTGGTTTGCCTTCCCATATTGATTTTTTTGGTAACACTGATCTTTGAACTCTGCTGATCATTGGTCTCTTCCGATTTCTCTGGTCACTCCACTCTTATCCACAGGTGTTCCAAGTTCAGTCTCTTCTGACCACTGATCTCCGATATTTTCTGATTATACATGACCCTGATTTCTTTTCTTCATAATTTTTTTGTCCGATTTATATTACAAGCTCTTCATGGTAGGGACCATGTCCTATAAAACTTTGCAGAGCTCCTTGTACAACTCTAGCACTCAATGCACTGACACTGTCGGTCTTGAACAGAGTTTGCAAAGCTTCCAATTGACTGTTTCTGATTTGCTGCCCCCAGCAGTTAGCCACCTGACCTGGAGAGACCACAGAACCGGAAGGCTAGGTCTACACTGCAGGCTTTCTGTGCAAGAACTGTTTTGCGGAAGAGTTCTTGCGTAAAAGGTCTTGTGCAAGAGCGCGTCCACGCTGCCATGTGCTCTTACGCAGGAGACGTGCTTTTGCACAAGAGCATCCATTGCACTGTGGACACTCTCTTGCGCAAGAAAGCTCTGACGGCCATTTTAGCCATAGGGGTTTCTCATGGAAGAAATCCCTGTTGCCTGTCCACACTGACTTCTTGCGCAAGAGCTCTTGTGCAAGAGGGCTTATTCCTTGTGGGGAGAGGAATAACTCATGCACAAGAAGCCCCCTGTTCTGAAGCCTTACTGTAAATTTACTTGCCCAAGAATGCGCATGCAGTGTAGACGCTTCACAAGTTTTTGCGCAAGAATGGCTGTTCTTGTGCAAAAAGCATGCAGTATAGACATAGCCAAAGTTATATTAGGGAGGCTTTCTCTGACAGTGACTAGAAGAACGCTGTGAACTCTGATTGGATTTAAATAGGAAGCCCTAACCAAAGAGAGTCACAGGAAGTTATCTCACAACTGTTTACTACCTGGCTACTACACTGGACCTTACCTTTGTGCCTGTCTCTTGAACTCTGCTTCCCTGCCTTGCTCTTCATTCCTACTTTTGTGACCTGTTCCTGCCTACTCTGGTCTTCGAATCTGGCATTGATCTTTGGCTTCATTCCCAAAGCTAACTCCTGCTTCAACCACTAGACACAGCTACCCATATCTCGGCTCTGATGCTTTATAAATAACAAGTAACAAACACTGAAAAATGTATGATAACAAACTAAAAAGAAAAATATTCCCTTTAGCAAATAAATTATTTGAGCTATTGCTCAAGAGATGAGCATTCTGTGTTTCACTTGGAAGTAGAGATGATCAGCTACAACAAACATCCCTAATCAACAGAATGAAACTTAAAAGAGACTCATCCTGACTGCTACTGTGATAAAAAAAAAAGTGAACTCCAGTTCTGGGAAGAACAATGAGATAACCATCAAATGTGGATGAAAAACAGCTTGTTTAGTAAGAATACTGGAGGTGAAATTTAAGTCAAAACCCAACAGATATTAACTTTATTATATATGAATTCTGATTCCAGTTTGCTTATTCTTTTAAACAGCTTAGAATTTTATAGACTATATGAGGCAGTTCTACAATGGTTCCAAACACTTCTCTTCAGCAGAACTCAAAGAGTGGAGGCAGGCAACTAGCCCCTTTTCCCTTTAAATCCTCACCTCTGGAGATACAGATGATCTATCCTCCCCAATCTCGTCTTCAAAATCTATGCCTGGAGAAGAGGAGATGCTGCAGATTCTATTATTAGTAATATATTGACTATACCTAATTGTCTGTGTCATTTTTCACAAATACCACTCATGAACACCATCATAAACATGTCCTATAGCCAGGTCTCAGAGCTCAGCAAACAGACTGAATATAGACCAGTTTCTAAGAATGTTTTTGAAAGATTTAAGAAACAGATTAGCAATTCACAAAGAAATTAGAAACAAGAAAATAAGTAACAATTATTTGATTTATAGATTATCCATCATTGACTCCTTGCCATTACCAGTCATACCAGGCCTTAAACTGGGGATCTAGAGATACAACAGCATTTATCCCATTGCCTGAACTATCTGGTTTAAATTACCTATGAATGATCTGAATTAACATTCATACCAAGTGTGAAGGAGGGGGGCTATTCCTCCTCCTCCTCTCCATCTGGGTGGCTGTCAGACTATTCACCGTCCACCGGTATGAGGTCTCAACGGCCCCCACCACTAATCTAGCAACCCTATTCCGTTGCCGCAACGCATGGTTTACGTGTCCACAAAATAAACGGTAGGGTGGTAGGGGGGGCCCGGACCTGCCCTTTCTCATGGACCCCAGCCCAGGGCCCTAAGGACAGGTTCTGTTATGGTCCTGTCCAACTGGTGGGGCTTCCGGCCGTAACTCACCAGCCTGCAGGCCACCTTCAGGGAAGGCCCGCCCTGGGCTACTTCCTACCCCCTTGCCTTTAGTTCAGGGCAGGAGTGTCCTTCTCTACCCTCCGTGGCCCCTTTGTATATGGCGCCTGCCCACGCCTACACCCCACTGCCCAACGTCCGTTGATGCACGCTCCCTGGGGCTCCACCCCTCGCCCCATGCGTTATGCCCCAGATGTCTTCATAGTTGTGGTGCTCGTTGCTGGTCGGCGTCCTGCGCCACTCAGCTGAGCCATGGCCCGGGAGTAGGCGGCTCAAATGGCCATTTCACTTCCACCCTCCCTGTGCAGGGCGGGACAGTGCTGCTGCCATGGTGCAACTCCGCACAGTCACACCAAGATATCATTCAACATCTCCCAAGCTCTGTGCAAACATTAAACAGTCACCTGAGCCATTCTGAGCCTCACAAATCATTCCAGAAAATACACCTTCTGAGCAGAACATTGCTAAAGTTACTTCAATTTTCAGTTTACACTGTTTGTTCTTTCTGTGAACCAGTCAAACCAATGGGAATTGCTGCAAAACCAGCATGGTTATCGAGAGGGGCGTATCTAGTTCATTGTTTCTTGTGCCTGCTCCCAAAATGGCACTTAGACACTACCATAATAAGCATGTTTCAAAAGCCATAGCTAAGATATCGAAAATGGTATTTCTGCATCCCCAGATTTTCACTGTTTCCACTGGCTCTGCAGCCCATCCCAGCTACAAAGATGGTATAGGCACACATATACCAGAAATAGGCTCTGTGCAGCACCACTCACTGCACATCCAGTTTTATTTACTGAATTTTTCATACTGATTTAGTAGATAATTTTGCATATTCCAGTGACAGATGCTGTGGAACTAGCGCTTAGCAATGATGAAATGCATACCAATGAGCATGAGAACATCATGTAAGTAGTGCTGTATCTGTGACACTTCAGTAATTTGCTAAAGGCCCCATATGTCTTGTTTTTTTAGTTTTTTATTGTTTGCCATTTGTAGTAACTAAACAGTTCCAAGAAACTTGTTTCTTCCCATTTTTCTATGTACATATGTATTATATATTAATAGGGAGTCCTGGAAACATCATGACTTGTAATTTTTCTGCATGTCATAAACATGAAATCTGAGACTGTCTAAATATTCTACAATAAGAACATGCTGAATAAACAAGGGTTGCACAGAAGAGCACTGAAGTATTAAATCTTCATTTCAGGCTGGAGATACTCGTATCATGCCAGGAAGAAGAGATGATAGGCTTCATGGACTGTTACTTTTATACTTTTTAAATAGTGCCAAGTTTTCTCATAGGCTCAAGGATAATCTTTAATGAGCTAGGAAGTCTGACTACCCAACGGATGTGTTTTTTGATGCAAAGCTGAGATTGTTTCTGCTACACACTCAGGCTGTGTCTACATTGGCCCCTATTCCGTAATAGGGATGCAAATGTAGAACTTTGGAATAGGCAAATCCGCAGGGGATTTAAATATCCCCCGCGGCATTTGCATTTTCATGGCTGCCGCTTTTTTCCGGCGTGTAGATAAGCTGGAGAAAAGCGCCAGTCTGGATGCAATCCTCCGGAAAATAAGCTCTTTTCCGGAGGATCTCTTATTCCTACTTGAATAAGAATCCCCCGCGGATTTGCCTATTCCAAAGTTCTATATTTGCATCCCTATTACGGAATACGGGCCAATGTAGACGTAGCCTCAGGGTATGTCTAGACTACATGCCTCTGCCGACAGAGGCATGTAAACTAGGCTACCCGAGATAGTCAAAGAAGCCGGGATTTAAATATCCCCGGCTTCATTAATATAAACATGGCCGCCACGCTGTGCCGGCTCAGCTGATCGTCGGCACAGCGCATGAGTCAAGATGTGGATCGGTAGACAGGGGAAGCCTTTGTTGACCGTTCCTGTAAACCTTGTTTCACGAGGCATAAGGGAGAAGTCGACAAAGGCTTCCCCTGTTGACCGATTCATGTCTTGACTGGCGCGGTGAGGCATGTAGTCTAGACCTACTCTCAGGCCAGCACTACACTAAGTTTATAAAAATTTCCACAACTGCTGGCAAAGCAGCTCCACTGGTGACAGAGCCTTGTCATTAAGATCACAGAATTAAGTATTTAAAAGATCCGGTTGCACTGACCTTTTTGAATGTGTATATTACACTACAGTCTTTAACAACAGAGTCATATACTATTTCCAAATAATACACAGTAATGGCATTACATTATATAGCAAAATAAATAAATAAATAAATAAATAAATCATTACTGAATGTAGATAATTAGACATAATTATCTGGACTTGTCCCGCAGTAGATGCTAAGGGACGGCAATAACTTTCCCACTGCCCTCTTTTGTGATGCAATTATGCAGTTACGTCTTTGGATGGATTTAGCAAAACCGAATTGATCCATTCCAAAATCCTAAAATTCTCACTGTAGACAGTGAAGGGCTAGGAGTAGATAGCAGTTACTCAACTGGGTACGCCATTGATTGGCTTACCTTAAGCCGACCCACCACAGTATCTGTGCTGCAGGGGGCCGAAAGGAGCACATGCTACCGTTTTCCTTCCTTACTCCGGACAGAATGAGGAGTACACAACGCCAGCAGGGACTGCCCCCAGCGTTCAATTTGGGGGTCTACATTAGACCTTGCTAAATTGAACACTAGATGATCAACCTATGGAGTGTAAAAAAGCCCTGAATATATATACTCTATTTGCCTTCTCATTCCAGAAAGAATCTTGCTGGAGACAGCACTCTGTGTTTCTGACCTAACATATCAGTTTTTTAGCTCTTCCAAGTTCAAGGTGAGAGCAGCTCTCCAGTCTAAAATCTCCTCTCCTGTGCAGAGTCACACTCACTTTCTGAATTACTAGGTGAAACAGCAAAAAATGATTGACTCCTTCATTTTCTGAAAATCATGGCACATTTTATGCAGGTGAAACTGCAACTACAGTATCCATAGCTGAAAAACTGAGCAACCTTATTCCTTTCCATAAATCAGTGACTGATTTTAATCAATCGAGTGTACAACATATTATTATTCTCTTGCATCCACTCTGTCTCTCAAAGGGAATTAGGGGTCTGAGCATACTCACTCCCTTCCTGTTCTGTTGCTTCAAACTGAACCACTTTAACATCCTGACTGCTCGCTTGCTGAAGTATTTCTTTCCAGTAGAAAGCAAATCTGAAAGAGTTTTTCCGTGTTTGATTTGCTTAAGAAGCTTTACTGGTTTGCAATATAATTTATTTCCTGTTATTCAGCAGCATGCTGTCATCCAGAGCAGAGACTTTGACCCGTCTTTGCAACTTGTAGGTGCAGTTAAATTCTACCCTAGTAATCAAGTTAGCTTTATGGCTTATAATATACAGCCATTCTGCCTAGAGCAAGATCACATGTACATCAGGAGCATCTTGTGATTTACAGATATTCTGTTTGCAATTAGGCTGTAATTTTTATTATTCAAGTTAACTTGACCTTTAGCTGTATGGCCATGTGCCTATATAAAGAGTACATGTTTCAGTGTATTGATTTGTAATTAGATTTTCACACTGCCTGTGCTATCAGACAGGACATATCAAACGGGCTGCCATGGAAATTGAGGTGTATGTACTTACGATACTGCAAAACCCCTAATGCTGCATTACCCTTCTTTTTGTGTTCTGACATTTAAGTCTTCCTGTGCAAAGAATTCAGCAGCCACCTTACTCTCTGGGGGTATGTCTACACTACCCCGCTAGTGCGAACTAGCGGGGTAATGTATGCATACCGAACGTGCAAATGAAGCCCGGGATTTGAATTTCCCGGGCTTTATTTGCATAAGCCGGCCGGCGCCATTTTTAAATGCCGGCTTGTTCGAACCCCGTGCTGCGCAGCTACACGCGGCACGGGCTAGATAGTTCGGACTAGCAAGCCATGAGGTGTACAGATAGTTCGGAATAGCTTGCTAGTCTGAACTATCTAGCCCGTGCCGCGTGTACTCGTGGAATGAGGAGTACAGCTAGTTCGGATTAGGAAGCCTAATCCGAACTAGCTACTCCGTGCCGCGTGTAGCCGCGCGGCACGGGGTTCGAACTAGCCGGCATTTAAAAATGGCGCCGGCCGGCTTCATGCAAATGAAGCCTGGGAAATTCAAATCCCGGGCTTCATTTGCAATTGCGGATGACTACATTACCCCCGCTAGTTCGAACTAGCGGGGTAGTGTAGACATACCCTTAGAGACTAACAAAAACAGAGAATCATCAGCTCATCATCTGTTCAAGTGGGTTTTGCCCATGAAAGCTCATTATACTACATATATTTTTGTTAGTCTCTACAGTGCCACAGGACTAGTAGTTTTTAAAGTTACAGACTAACGCAGCTACCTCTCTGAGACCTTTTTAAGTATTGAAAAGTGTCTTCTAAGAACATGTGCCAACAGGACTATATTTTTAAAAGGGGCTTCAACCTGATCTCCTGTTAGCACCTAATTCCCTGATAGGGGCTAGATTTCTTGTGGGTGCAAAATAGCACCCATAAAGCTGGGAGCTGTGTTAAGATACTTTATCCATAAAGTTTCTATTGCCATTAGTGTTGTACATTTTAATGGTAACAAGCTTGTTTGAATGTATTCTTCACCTTTTTTTAAGGCATCACTGTAACATCATGTCACCGAGGGATTGGATTTTTAAGTGTCTAAGTTATTTAGGAGCACAAGCTCCAGTGAAATTCAATAACACTTCTAAAACCTCACCTGAAGGCTGTGTCTACACTGGGCCACTTATTCCGGAAAATCAGCCGCTTTTCCGGAATAAGCTGCGAGCCGTCTACACTGGCCCTTGAATTTCCGGAAAAGCAACGACGCTCTACTGTACAAAATCAGCCGCTATTCTGGAAAAGCTACGCTGCTCCCGCTCGGGCATAAGTCCTTATTCCGGAACACTGTTCCGGAAAAGGGCCAGTGTAGACAGCCCAGTAGTCTTTTCCGGAAAAAAGCCCCAATCACGAAAATGATGATCGGGGCTCTTTTCCGGAAAAGCGCGTCTACATTGGCCACAGATGCTTTTCCGAAAAAAGGGCTTTTCCGGAAAAGCAGCCTGCCAATGTAGACGCTCTTTTTCCGGAAATACTTATAACGAAAACTATTCTGTTTTAAGCATTTCCGGAAATCATGCCAGTGTAGACACAGCCGAAATGTTTAAGATACAGTGATGGTAAATCTGACTGCTGCTGTTTATGAAGATCTATCTCTAAGGGGAATAATACCCAGTTTTAAATCTGATTTCCATTAGCACTGACATGGCAGATGTTCCAAGCTTCCAGATGTTTTGTTCTCTTTTGACACTGAAATGCAACCTCAGATTGCTCCACAGTATGCAAGGCCTGCCAGTGTAAATGAACAAGCTGTCTGCAGCTAGAAATAAGTTCAACATTTTTTTCACTCTGAATGAATTAGGTACTCGTTAGGAATAATTGCGGTAGGAGTCACAACATCAAAGTCTTTTATGCACTATACAGTGAATCTCACATCACAAGCTAGTTGAGGGGGTGGAGAGAGAACAACTAATGAAGCTTTCTTCTGTACTTTTCAGTATTTTGGCTTTATAATATATCATACTATGGTTGCAAGGACCACTACAGTCAAAGATGTGTGGCGAAAACTCTCAGAGCTCCTAAGGGCCGCTTGTTAAAATTCAACTGCCAGCTTAAAAAAGGGGAGTGGAGAAATCTCCCTGTCTCTGCTAAGGTTCATCCACCCTCAACATCCTTGAGAGAGGGGAATGATCCTGCTATTCAAAACAATACACTGCAGAGCATTTCCTTTTGCCTTTACAGGGATCAGACTGCATTAGAAGGCTGGTCTTTTCCAAAAATTTCCTGGAGAAGGATTCCCCAAGCAACCCTTACAATATGTACACATATGCACGGTAAACCCCAGGCTTTATCATCATTTATAATCATTGGATTTTTCAGGGACAAAATATAAATATGTCAAGCAGCAGCTATTTGATACACATTTGATTGTCATTGCTGTTGATGCCATCTAGGACTTGAAGATGGCACTATCCATACACATGAGAAAGAAAAAGAAAAAAATGTCCCATTCTCCCTACTTGTGGGAAAGGTCATTTGCTAATATAACACCTTAGCCACAGGCCACTGTGCACCATCTCTGGTGATGAGAAAACAGTTAATAATCCTTTTCTTGATTATCATTTTTTAAGTTTACAAAAGAGTGAGGGAAATGCCTGGGATGTCAGAATCTAAAGGTCAATTTGTTCTTGCAGTTCTAGTCCCAACATCGTAGCAACTGCAGATTATGGTAAGGAGTCCCCTTGAACTAGAAGTCAAGGTTTTAGAATTTTTCTCAAAAACATTCTTCAATTTGAGCTTTTCATGAGCAAGAAAACAGACAAAAGAGATGCAAAAGTTACTTGTACACCAGAAATCTCCAGTCATGGACTGTTACATGCCCACATAAACATACTGATAATTTTCTCTATACATTTTTTTTGCAGAGAAAAAAATCTTTTGAATAATTATGAATTCACAGTGTTTGTGGGCTGACTGGTATCTTAGATGCCGGGAGGGAAAAACAGGCTTAGTCTTCCCACATCTCCCAGTAGCCAGGTTTTAGAAAACCTTGGCAGAATTTCAATATATTACAAAAGGTCTACAAAGTCCTCAGCCAGAAGGATGCTTAACCAGCGGGAAAAACAGAATTAAATCTCTTTTTAATTTTGGAGCTCTCTTGCATTTCCTCTGGCTATGCAACTGGTTCAGTAGCAGCAGCACAAATCACTTTAAAACATCTGACAACCTCAAACAATGTGTGTGTGCCTTGTAACAATGTGAAACTTTTTACCAGGTGAGAATCTCCCAATGGTTCACATGAAGTAGAGCCTCAAGTCGAGAGGTTACTATTAATGAGACTATAGGTAAAGAGATTTTCACAAAGAAACGTGGCAAAAGTACAGAAGGCATGCTTTCAATTTGCTACACTAGATATTTAGTTTCATAATCTCATATAATCTGATCACCACCACAAACGCATTGCCAAATGGTTCCATTTCATTCTCACACCTAAACATTTTACATTCAACAACCCTTTGTTCAAACCATGAGATCAGCCATCCTCTTCATGGGCTACTCCGAGGAAAACAGGTTCTGGAAAAATCCACCATGAAATAAATTTTTCCATCATGGGGGAATAGCTCTGAAAAGCAGTGCTGAGGTTATGATGCAGATTTCTCTCACTGTGTCATGGGATGTGCAGCTTTAAACTCTCCCTCCTGCCTTTCTTGGGAACTGCGTTAGGGAGCTTGGCCTGGATAGAAGGCACTCACTGCTTTAGGGTTTCTCAGAAGCATCATTTCACCTCTGCTACACCAGCCATTGTGCAACCTGAGAAGTATGTTACATGATGTGGAAAAAGCATCCTGTGCATAAAACAAGCACGTGGCTCCTGGAAGTGTGCAGGACACAGATGTTCTGTACCTTTCACATTAAGTACTTCCCTTTCCAGAAATCAGTATTTTTCATTGGATCATCTTGTGCCATATATTTCTGTCTCCAAACCTGCAGAATGCTCTCTGAAAGGATTAATTTAGCCACAGGCCAATTCCCCCATCCCATCAGTATCATCTGGATACAGTTACCTATCCTGTAGCTGTTGCTGTGGCCTTTTAAATTTCTCCTTGCCTGCAGCTGAACTTCTTTGCAAAGAAAAGTCACTCTGTCAAAGAGACACCAAGACTATGTCTACACTCACGGCAAGAGTAATATGCAAATGAGGCTAAGCATGGAATATCGCTGAGCCTCATTTGCATACCTAATGAGCCACCATTTTTTTCAGAAGAGGCTCTTGCGCAAGAAGGAGTGTCTACACTACCCCTTCTTGCGCGAGAAAAATCCTCTTGCGCAATGCCGTTCTTCCTGAAAAGTAATAGGTGTAACGGCATTGCACAAGAGGGTTTTTCTTGCGCAAGAAGGGGTAGTGTAGATGCTCCTTCTTGCGCAAGAGCCTCTTCTGAAAAAAATGGTGGCTCATTAGGTATGCAAATGAGGCTCCGCAATATTCCATGCTTAGCCTCATTTGCATATTACTTGTGCAAGAAGCCGCGAGTGTAGACATAGCCCCAGTGTGGTGTTATTTTCTTCAGCTTCAGGTTATACTATCTGTTAAATTCTAGTTAGCGCAGTCTTGTGCACAGAGTACATATCTGGGAGCCAGGAAGCTTGGATTTCTAATTTCTAACCTGCTTTATGATTTTGAGCAAGTAGCTTCTTTTCTCTGTGCCTTAATTTCTTCCTTTATAAATGTGCACAGAATTTACTAGAGCTAGATGGGATGATTTTGTGACAGAAAATGTCTATTTCACAGAACAGAAATTTTCCACAGAAAATTTTTAATTTTGCTGAATATATTTTGAATTTTTCCAATGACAACACCATGGCTGCCCGTGAAAGGCTCTTGTGGCTTGACGGCTATCATGCGCCATTTATTCTTGGCTGAGAGTATGACTTCAAGGGGTAATAGATAGCTGTGGTAGTTTAGAGCTGCCTTGAGGCTGTTTTAAGCTACATTTGTGCTAAGACCACAGCAGAATGAGCTCCAGTATCTAGAAGTCTCAACTGGCTTTTTTGGAGCTTTTCCTCCCTAGAAGCAGCTAGCTGGTACTGAGCGCAGCTCAGAAGCTAATTAAATCACCACAGATATACTGTAAGGATTAAACATGTGCCACACAACACAGTTTGAAGATTAAAAGGACCAGGTAAGTGCTAATTATTTTTATTTGATGGTGGAACTTCACAAGCACTAGAAACTCCCACCGGCCATTCAAAATAGAGTAGCTAATCACCAATGAGAAAAAAAATGTCAAAGTGTTCTGTGTAAGAAACACACACAAAGCCTTGTTCTCTCAGCTAATTTGTAGATGTACATTTCCACCGAGGCACTGCTTTAAAGTTTAGAGTTGGAAACTCACAGGACTTGTGTGGGCCAGAGAAAGGACAATATCATCAATGTACATTTCCCGTCATGGGAAAAGTGCTCAAATTCTGCTCCCGAGTGGGTGACATTATTTCAGATTTCAACTACTGCAAGAGAATTGCCTGTGGCTTCAGAGATGCCACTTCTTTGAGTTGCCAAAGGATGCTTTACTTCCTCTCTGCACCAGATGCTGCCCCTCCCAGCTGTCCGCTCTGCTCCTGGGTGCCAGCCCTGGCCACTGGCTCTGCACCTGACCCCGATCAGAGCTGTGCTCTCCGGTGTTGGCCCCGCTGCCTCCAGACCTTTTGGGCTATGCTCCTCACTGCACTGGCACCAGCCAGAGGCTGTGCTTCCGCCCCCGGCCCAGGTTGCAATCCTGGGCACCAGTCCAGGCTGTGCTCCTGGCCACTGACCCTGCTACCTCTGGCTCAGCTGGGGCTGCGCTCCCCACTGCCAGCCCGCCAGGGCTGTGCTTCCCACCACCAGCCCAGACCCTGAACCTGGCCATCCCGGGCTCTCTGGTCCAGCAATATCTGCACCACAGATGTTTCCAGACCAGAGAGTCTCAGATTTTAGCGGTTCACCCTGTACCACAGATGTGGATCGCAGATGTCAGGACCACAGTATTATGAATCTTCTGGAATAAGGATTAAGGCCATTTCTAAATGAAGAGATATAGTCTTTGTTGTATATTTTATAGTATTTAAACATTCCAGTGCTTTTTTTCAGAACTAAAGACAATATGTATGGGAGGAGGACTGTTCTACCCAGCATCTCCAAACAGAAGATCAATCAGCAGGAATCAATCCAACTTCCTTAAAAATAGCCATGTCTCAAAACCAGTAGATTTAAAGCAGGTTGGAATGTCTTTCACATTAGCATCTTCTTTGTGCGGGTTCCTCAAGCCATGCATCTATCTTCCAGGGACTTAATCCCAACTGAAGCTTTTGTATAGTTTGTTTACGAGGATTTACTGTACACGACAAGAGCATAGAATGGGTTTACTTTATAGATCAGTGGTCACCAACAAGTAGATTGGGATCTACTGGTATACGCATTTTAGAGCCTCTGACAGGTGATCCTGACTGGTTTGGCCTGGAGGTTATCAAGTCCCAGCACTTCAGCTGCCCCTCCTCTCACTGCTGCACATCTCCTCTCCTTTGCCTTGGAGCTATCTCCTGCTTAGCATGCAGGGTGGAGGAGGTAGAAAAGAGGGACACTGATCTAAGGGTCTCTCCCCCACCCCGCACCCTGTATCCCATCTCCACAGAGAAAGGGGACACAATGGGACTCAGAATGGACCGAGTTGTCCTATGTCCAAACATGCTCAGCATACATAAAGGGGCAATTTGAATCTCTCTCACACAATATGTGTCTCTGTCAAATATACATTGTGTCATTCACACTCCCTTCCCAACCCAACACATACTTGTGGTTTTATTTCTGTTACTTCTTTCAAGGTGTGTTATTTTAGGTTTTTGACGGGTCTGGACATTTCATAGTTTTTATTTCTCTCTCATACTTAAATTTAATTATTTGAGTAATGAGTTCTAAAATGCCTAACCTGTCATGGCTGGAGTAATTATCCCTCTGGCAATTAAAAAAAATTATATCTAGGTTTTCAGTTTCTATTGGCGGTGCACATTATCTCGATATTGGTGCACATAACAAAACTCATCCCCTCTAGTTTTTTCCATCCATGTGCAGAACATGCACACCTGGCTCAATCTCCGGGAGACTCCTGCAGCCAAATCGGAAGAGCTACCACTGACAGTTGGGCAGTACAGCAGGGTTAAGGCAAACTCCCCCTTGCCCTGGCCCTGGACTATTCCTGGATGCAGCTGGCACAACCCTGCATTCCCTGGGGGAGGCAGGACAAGGGGTTTCCACAGTTACCCTGGCCTGCAGGAATTGTCCTTGCAGCTCCAGTGGCTGGGAATGAGGAACCACAGCCAATGAGAGGTATGGGGGTGGTGTCTCCAGATGGGGGGCAGTGCACAGACCCATCTGCACCTTCCCCATAAGGAGCCACTGGCTGGACATGCCAGCCAATTTCAGGAGTGGAGCAGGGCCAGGGTGGGGGTGAGCTTGCCTTAGTCTCACTGCACTACCACCCAGGAGCCACCTGCTGGAGCCCCATCCTCAACCCCTGCACCGGCCCTGAGCCACTCCCATATCCAAACTGCCTCCCACAGCGTGCACCTTGAACCCTTCCTGCACCCCATTCTCCTGTCCCAGGCTCAGCCCCTCCCATACTCTGCACTCCTCAGCCCAAGACCAGACCCTGCACCTCAACCTTTTACCCCAAACTGGTGAACGTGAATGATTAGGGATGGTGGGGAGAATGGAGTGAGTAGGACGAGGCCTCAGAGAAGGGGTGGGGCAAAGGCAGGGCCTCAGAGAAGAAGGAGGGGCAAGGGTATTTGGGTTTGAGGTAGAGCCTGGATTGCACTTAAACTCAAAAAGTGACCATGTTTTTAAAAGGTTGGAGACAACTGTTGTAGAGGGTGACGAACTAACTTCGGTATAGTATATCACACTGGCCCCGACTCAAGCATTTACAGAAGGTTCTGTTTGCTATAATATTGCTCATTTCTGTTGTTTCTGTTTTCCAATTCTATGTACAGCACAGAGTGCCTACTTTTCTCATACAAAACATTTTCTCAAATGGAGAAAAGAGTGTTTTTTTTAAATATCCGTCAGAACACAGGTTTTACATACAGGCAGTCCCCGACTTACGCAGATCCGACTTATGTCGGATCCGCACTTACGAACGGGGCTTTTCTCGCCCCGGAGCTCACGGGTGGCGGGTCGCCACCCGTGTCCTCCGGGGCGAGAAAAGCTTCTCCCGGTCTCCCTGGTCTGCTTGGTGGGGGGGGGGGGGGTCCAGCAAAGCCGCTGGACCCCCCCAGCAGACCAGGGACACATGAGCAAAGCCGCCGCCTGGGCGGCTTTGCTCGTTTGCCCGGGAGCAAAGCCGCCCAGGCAGCGGGACCCCCACCTGGGCGGCTTTGCTCCTGTCCCCCTGGTCTGCTGGAGGGGGAGGAGGTGCAGCTAGTGCGCCCCCCCCCCCCCCCAGCAGACCAGGCTTTTGTCGCGGGACGCCTCGGGTAGAGCAGCTGGGGTGCTGCCGGGTTGGTCCTGTGGGAACCTACCGGGCAGTGCCCCAGCTGTTCTGTCCCAGGCTCCAGATTCAGCAGCTGTTGAAACTGATCAGGCTGATTCCAGGAAGCTGGGGGCAGAGCAACTCTGCCTCCGGCTTCCTGTAGTCAGCCCCTGGTCAGTTTCAGTGGCAGCAGCTGAATCTGGAGCCAGTTCTGACTTACATACAAATTCAACTTAAGAACAAACCTATAGCCCCTATCTTGTACGTAACCCGGGGACTGCCTGTATCCCTCTATGTAGTTTAACATTTTCTTTCTTTCTTTCTTTCTTTCTTTCTTTCTTTCTTTCTTTCTTTCTTTCTTTCTTTCTAGAATAAAATCCAAGAAATATTATTAAAAACATTAAAATATTAAGAATCAGTGCCCAGGTCCAGGAAGTTACTTAAGCACTTGCCTAACTTTAAGCATGAGTAACCCCATTGCTATCAGTGAGACTATTCATTCGCATATTTAAAACAGTACTGCCAATCCCTCTCACTGAAAGAATCACGAGTCAGGCCCTTCATAAGCACAAGATCATCATAAGAGTCATGAGAATTTAATAGGGAAAAAATAAGATTCCTTTTCATTTGCCTTTCGTTTTTTAAACCCTTAGGATTCATGTTTTCCAACTTTACTCCACAGCTCCAACTGCTAGTAATTATTTTTTTGTTTACAAAAATGGACATTGAGATTGTCACATGACTCCAAGAGTTGGGGCTTTAAGAATAACATTGTACATTATTAGACTCAGTAACACATCTAAAGTCAGGCACTTATTTTCTGAATAACACTCTGGCTACGTCTACACTAGCGGGTTCTTGTGCAAGAACATCTTGCGCAAGGGTTCTTGTGCAAGAACTCTTGAACACGCCCACACTGCCATGTGCTTTTGCGCAAGAGCATCCATGGAAGTGTGCACGCTCTCTTGTGAAAGAAAACTCTGATGGCCATTTTAGCCATAGGACTTTCTTGTGCAAGAAGCCTCTGTCACACGTCTACACTGCCCTATTGCGCACTTACACTTGTTAGAAAAGAGCATAGATCTTGTGCAAGAAGCCCTCTCTTTCCCCGCTTTACTGTAAATCTTCTTGTGCAAGAGTGGGCGGGCAGTGTGGATGCTCTGCGGAAGAACAGTTGTTCTTGCGCAAGAACTCGCCAGTGTAGACATAGCCACTAAGTCTAAGAGATGCGAATGTCATTCATTACTATTATTTTATATCAGTGTTTCTCAAAGTGGTCTGTGAAACAACTTTGGCAAAGCTGCTAATTGGCTGCACTGGTGTGCTTATTTACTGGCACCATGGCCATGGAATCTTGTGGTTCCCATTAGTTCTGGTTCGCCATTTGCAGCCAAAGGGAGCCGCAGGAAGCAGTGTGGGTTGGGACACCACTTCCTGCAGCTCCCCTTGGCTGCAAATGGCAAACTGGATCAAATGGGAGCTGTGAGGCTCTGTGGCCATGGCACTGGTAAACACACCAGCACAGCCAGTTAGCAGCTTTCTCATAGTAGTTTCACAGATGACTTTGAGAAGCACTGGTGTATATTATAGTGCTGCCTAAAGTCTTCAGCTGAGATCCAGGCCCAAAGTGTTGGCAAACATGCAGTGAGAGACTGTATCTGCCCTAAAAAGCTTACAATTTAAACAATAAAATGAAGGATATGAGGAGACAGAGGCATAAAGAAGTGAAGTGACTTTTCTAAGGACAAAAAGCAGGTCAGAGCCAGAGCCAGAATTAAAGTCCGGGGGTATGTCTACACTACCCCGCTAGTTCGAACTAGCGGGGTAATGTATGCATACCGCACTTGCTAATGAAGCCCGGGATTTGAATTTCCCGGGCTTCATTAGCATAAGCGGGGAGCCGCCATTTTTAAATCCCCGCTGCTTCGAACCCCGTGTAGCGCGGCTACACGGGGCTCGAACTAGGTAGTTCGGACTAGGGTCCTATTCCGAACTACCGGTACTCCTCGTGAAACGAGGTGTACCGGTAGTTCGGAATAGGCCCCTAGTCCGAACTACCTAGTTCGAGCCCCGTGTAGCCGCGCTACACGGGGTTCGAAGCAGCGGGGATTTAAAAATGGCGGCTCCCCGCTTATGCTAATGAAGCCCGGGAAATTCAAATCCCGGGCTTCATTAGCAAGTGCGGTATGCATACATTACCCTCCTAGTTCGAACTAGGAGGGTAGTGTAGACATACCCCAGGTTATTTCCCCCCCCCCCCCCGCCTTAATTCAGTACCTTGGCACTACATTACACTATACTACCTCCTTTGCTAAGTCTTACTGTTTAATTAATCTATACTGAGAGACAATGAACATTCCTGTTCAGGTTACTGGAGTAACAGCTGTGTCAGTGTTTCCATTAAATTCTGCCCCCTTCTCTCAGGAATTAAAAGCATAGTTGTACAAAATTTGCTCTAAGGCTGAAGCTTGACATATGAGAGGAATTAAACTTATTCTCAACCAGGAGAGATTTGGTTTTTTAAAAATAAAATCTGAAATAAATGTGTGTGGCTATCAGATGAAGGGCGTGAACAAATACAAGTGTTAGAATATTGTTGGCACTGCAAAAACTCAAAAATTTCTGTGGCTGTTTTAGCCCAAAATGACGCATGTCATTCATTTCCCCTAACATTCAATTATGCACTGGGTAATCCCCAGGCATAATGGCTGGTGTTAAGAAAAGGACAACGTGCGTTGGGTTTAGCTTTGAATTTTCTTGATCTTAGAAGACTGTGTCAACCTTATCATTTCTAGTGAAGAGTTAATATATAAATGTTCCAATGCATATTGATCTGTCCCTCAACACATGTTGCTAATGCTAACACATGAAGTAGCTTTGCAAGACAGAAACAGACTGTGAGGGACTCCAAGAAGATCTCACCAAACTGAGTGATTGGGCAACAAAATGGCAAATGAAATTTAATGTGGGTAAGTGTAAAGTAATGCACATCGGGAAAAATAACCCCAACTATACGTACAGTATGATGGGGGCTAATTTGACTACGACAAATTAGGAAAGAGATCTTGGAGTTATCGTGGACAGTTCTCTGAAAACTTCCACGCAGTGTGTAGCGGCGGTCAAAAAGGCAAATAGGATGCTAGGAATTATTAGGAAAGGGATATAAAATAAGACCCAGAATATCTTACTGCCCCTGTATAAAAACTATGGTACGCCCACATCTTGAATACTGTGTACAGATGTGGTCTCCTTACCTCAAAAAAGATATTTTGGCCTTGGAAAGGGTTCAGAAAAAGGCAACTAAAATGATTAGGGGTTTGGAACGGATCCCATATGAGGAGAGGTTAAAGCGACTGGGACTTTTCAGTTTAGAAAAGAGGAGACTGAGGGGGGATATGATAGAGGTCTATAAAATCATGAGTGGTGTGGAGAGGGCCAATAAAGAAAAGTTATTTATTAGTTCCCTAAATAGAAGAACTAGAGAACACCAAATGAAATTAATGGGTAGCAGGTTTAAAACTAATAAAAGAAAGTTCTTCTTCACACAGCATGTAGTTAACCTGTGGAACTCCTTGCCAGAGGAGGCTGTGAAGGTTAGGATTATAATAGAGTTTAAAGAGAAGCTAGATAATTTCATGGAGGTTAGGTCCATAAAAGGCTATTAGCCAGAGGATAAAATGGTGTCCTTGGCCTCTGTTTGTCAGAGGCTGGAGAGGGATGGCAGGAGAGAAATCGCTTGATCATTGTCTTCGGTCCACCCTCTCTGGGGCACCTGGTGTTGGCTACTGTCGGCAGACAGGATACTGGGCTAGATGGACCTTTGGTCTGACCCAGTACGGCCGTTCTTATGTTCTTATGTTATGTTCTTATTTGTAAAGGAGGTTTTTATGAAGAGATAATGTGTTGCTTTTAAAGGGGGAGCCTCTCCATGATTTCTTCAGGATTTAATCCATTCAGGAAACATGAAGAGAGGCTTCACTGAGGTCACAGAATGAAGGGCTTCATTTGGAACAAATCTCAGAGTCTAAATCTGATTTCACTAACGCCAGAGTAACTCTACTAACTTCAGTGGAGTTGTATGGTGACGGAGTGTTATTTACATCTCACAGGTTTGTTACATATCTGTGCCAGAGCAGTGCTGTTATCTGCAACACATGAATACATTATGCTGCATATGTTACAGAATTTACTCAAGCGTCAGCAGCTGTGTCAAGAAAGCTGAGCCGGGGGCACACTGGAGAGCAGCTGCAGCTTTTCTGAGATCTGCCCCAAAGCTCTCTGATCATTTACTGTTGGTCAATCTTAGAAGATAAACCACTGACACCTCCCCATCCGAAAGAGACCTCACTCCAGTTCTCATGTAAGAAAAGCACCACACATGAGGGCCGATATTTCTTCAAGACCCATTCTAAAATCCCCCAAAGACCCAGAAAATTGTTCCACTTTTAGAAAGGCTAATGTAAGGAGCACAGTACTCTGTTAGGTCTCAGTATTCTTTTGGGGTCTGCAGGATCAGGACCTCAGTGTTTAAAGTATGAGTGTATGGAAATATGAAGAGCAGATACTGACATGAGATAATTAAATATACACCATTCCTCAGTATAAAGGTGCTCCAAGGCAGCACTGTGAATGCTAAACTCTCCTCACCCTATTCCCACAATTAGAGTCATTGATGTCAAGGGCCTATTTTAGCAGGATTTGGCTTTGGGTCTATAGCTCTGATTCATCAAAACACTTGAGTACACAGTTAGCTTTAAGGACATGCTTCCATCTATTTCTGTTCAGCAAAACACTTATCCATGCCCTTAACTATAGACAGGACATAGGCAAATGGTTAAAGTGAACCATGCTCTCAAGAGCGTTGCTGAATTGGAATATTTATAAGCTGCAGAGGGGTAGTTGAGTTAGTCTGTAACTGGAAAAACGTAAAAGCCAACGAATACTCTAGCAGCACCTTAAAGACTAACAAAACATGTAGATGGTATCATGAGCTTTTGTGGGTACAACCGACTTCTTCAGATGAAACATTTATATCAGGAATAAGAGGCGAACAATACCAAAATGCAGAAAAAATCAGTGTAAATCAAAGACATGAAAAAATTTATTTTCCAGCACCTAGCAAGTTATTCACCTAGTTTCAGTAGCTTTTGGAACTTATACAGATTGTATAATACAGACATCTTGATTAGTTACTGGTGAAACAGGAGAGCAATAAAGGCATGTTCCAATAACATATTACCTTGGGGCCTTTTATCATTCATTTACAATGTATTTCTTTTTCTGAAATATTGGAGCTCACTGGTGAGCTTGATAACTACAGATACAATCTTGTAATTGCAAAGGCATTTTCTATTCAGTGCCACTAGCAGCACGATAAAAACACTGACAAGCACACATCCCCTAGCTAGGTGATCCTGGAAAGTTCATTATTTTGCAAGTTTTCATCAGTTTCGAAACCAAACAGGTGAAAAAGCATAAATGGTCTTTTGCAGGATCTAAAAAATCCAACTATGTTAAATGGAATAAATTATTATTAGTCAACATCACTGTTGAATCAGTGCTCCTGGAAACTGGAAATATGGCCAAAGATCACAGTTGGAGGAATTAGGACAATATACACAAGTCAATCCTCATACCAGTAATGGCACACCCAAACAACCAAACCCTCTGATTGTTCAATAAATAACACAATCACATGCACAGAACAACATACAAGATTAAAACGGAATCTAACGAGCCTCAAGGGTGCCACAGATGTGTTCCACCATATGTCAAGAAGGAATGGATTCCAGAATTACAGAATCTGGAAGAGAAGAAGGCCTCCCAGCCTCTCATGATTACACAATAGGGAGCAGCTTGCATTTCAGTCTTGTTCTGTTAATTGCTGTGTGTGCATCTATGGACCATCCAATAGACTACTTTTTGGCACTAATATGGCAATTATAGAAGATAACCAACTGTCTGGCAATTCACAATCTGGCTCACTCTGGGACAGAGTTAATAAGAAAAAAAGTTGCTCTGGGCTGTGTTATTTCATGGCCTACTCAACCTCTCAGTTTTAACACACAGGATACATGCTGCACCTCAGAGCCAGTAACAAGAGGGGCTAACCGTGTACCACAGTAATACTGAGGAGTAGCATAAGAATAGCCAGATTTTTAATACCTCAGCAAAGGGATTCCCAAGTGTAATATAGCTAAAGAACCTCCATAAAGAGTTAGTTTTTTGGTCTCTCTTTCTATTCTGCTTCTACCCCAAATTCTCCTGGGAGGAGTTATATGCAGTGCATATTCAGCGGTAGATCCTACCTTGTCACTGTCCACTGTGTTCTGTGAAGTCCTGGATGCAATGGAAATGGTATCAGGCTGACTGCTCCCATCTCCTTGGCTGTCTGCATCATCTACTCCATCTCTGCAAGGAGAGAAAAAGAAAACAGCCCTGTTAACTTAAAGCGCCAGCCTTGGGAAGTGCAAAAATTCATAGGTGGATTTGAGAACTGCCAATTCAGCACATCAGGGCAAGCTTTGTGCTAAGATTACTCCACTGATGAAGCTCATATTATTCCATGCTGTGTAATTTAAAATTATGTCACCTCTGCTGTAGGGTTAGAATTTTTCATGTTATCACCATGTTTATTGCTGGAATAGGAATGGCTGTTGTGTCCATATTTACAGCAACAAAAGCCTTGCTCCTGGAAATAGCTCCCTAATAAGGGTGGTAGGCAGATATTCCACTTATGTTAGATTTCTCACTTAACCAAAACCGGCTATCCAAATTACAGTATTGCTGTTCACGACACAAAAGTGAAGGAGTCTCACTGTAATCCACATTTTTGAGGGTTTAAAATTAGGATAAAAATGATAGGCTTGTAAAACTAAGACTTGTAAAAATAAATAAATAAATAAGAAAATAAATAACCAGATCAGTCTGCTGGCATAGGATATTTCTTCCTTCTAGAAATGCCTTTCTTTTGAATCTTTCTCCCCCTCTGTTTAAAATGTTGTTACTGAGATTAGTACACAACAGTATGAGGGTAAGGATGCTGGAAATGTTAGGGGGACAGTCTGTGGTTTAGTTTCCTACTCTGCCACAGATTTCCTGTGAAACTGCAGGCACATCACTTGGGTCTGGATGGTTAAAGGTTATGTGGGTGTTGCTCCACTCAGCCTGGCAGAAGTGACTTAGACATTCGGAAGTCCCACTGACTTTCAATGACTTACGCTCCTAAGTGCCTAGCTCACTTTTGAAAATGAGGCTTAAGCTCCTAAATCAGTTAGATGTTGCAATATTAAGTGACACAACACTTAATCACCTTTAAAAATCTGGATCTTAGCCACTTTGTGCCTTAGTTCCCTGTCAGTAAAATGGGGAAACGGGGATCAAAGCATTGACTTATTTCTCAGAGATGTTATAAAAATGAACATATTGAAGATTGAGAGGAGCTCAATGGAGGCTCTATAATACTTCAGACAGACTGACAGACTGATTCTACATGGGCTCATCGGGGTCTATTCTAATGGATCCCAATGCAGGATTGGAACCTTATTTAACACAGTGAAAGGAACAACGTTTTGTATCATTTTTTAACCAAGTATTCCACATTATTGTCCATAAAAGTCGTCTTCTTATTTCTTATTACTTGTCATTCATATACTATCAGGACCACCTATTATTTTTATTGTCACATGGTACATAAAATTGATCAAGAAAAAAGATTATGCAGATGCTTGCTTGTGAGAAGTAGACTCGTCTTCAGATTAGACTGGCAAGAGAAACATCCTTGGATTCAATGGATAATTTTGTTCCAGCAGTTAATTCACTGTAAGTTTACATCTCTCTAGTAGTTTTGTGGGGAGGGTGAATATTTTTATTTGAAAAAGTCTGTTTGGTTTCTACAGAAAAGGCTTTCATTACATTTTTAATTCCATTTCATGGTCAAAAATCAAAGTTTGTAAAAAATCAAAGTTATAGTAAAAAATTCTATGTGAATCTAGTAAAAAGCTAACAGATACGGTCCTGCTCATTTGAGGAAGTGGGCTTTGCCCACAAAAGCTCCATGATACTATATATATTTGTTAGTCTGTGAGCCCTGGTTTACACTAGAGAGTTATTTCAGAATAATTCCCCTTATTTTGAAATAGCAAGTGGAGCATTCACAATACCAAACCCGTTATTTCAAACTAAGGAGCTGGTTATTTTGAAATCTGTATTCCTGCTTTCCTGGGGGAACAAGCTTATTTGGAAATAGTTATTTTGGGAGTAATTATTTCAAATTTAGTTATTTCAAAATGATTTCCTAGTGTAGACATGCCCTACGGTGTCACAGGACTACTCGTTGTTTTTAAAGACACTCTCCTTCTATGATAAAATCAAAGGAGCTTAATTGTATGTAATTAATAATGTGATCGGGTCTGTGATTTTTTTTAAATGTAACTTGACTGATTTTTTTTGCTCAAACGGTTGAAATGATTTTTTAAAATTTCTATTCAATTAACTAAGCTGAGCAAACCTGCACTGCTAAAGAAAGCAGCCCCAATAGAAAATCAAGTTCCCAAGGAGAGCATTGTTTATGGAATCATTGAGGTTACCTTTTACTGTTATTTCTCTGTTTTGCTGGTGTCTTGGGGAGCTGGATTGGCTCCTTCAAAGCTCCTTTCAAATGGATAATCCTCTCCTGAATGACTTCCCGGATATTTTTGATCCATTCCTGTTTCGTTTCAATACTGGAGGCCTGAAGTTCCAAAAGACAAAACGATAGGCACATTATAATATTCTTGTCATATCTCCGGTGTAAGAAGAGTCATAATTTGTTGATGTTAACACGTGATGGGCTGTTTCACTGTTGGTTCTCCCCTAGGGATGGATGTGAAAGGTTAACCAACTATCCTAAACAGTGATGTCTGTGTCTCTCAGTGATGGGCCCAGCCTGGGCAATCTGTCTCAGGCTACACGCTGGCTCCCTGGGAGCGGGGCCGGCAGCCCTCTTGCCAGCTCTGCTCTCAGGGAAGCAGCTTTGCTGGGAGTGGTGACAGCAGCCCCTGCAGGTCTCACTCCCGGGGAGGCTTTGCTGTGGGCTCTTAAATAAGCTTATACTGCGGAGCCTGCAGTGTGTAACCTGTGTAAACACTAGGATTTTCAGCTCTTACATGGTTAGATTATTAAATACATTTTTTTTCATCACTATTCTCCACTCCACTGACACAGCTGCTGGAATACCTGGTAAACCTTGCAGAACTGGAAGTGTGTTTGTGCCATACCTACCTGGCAAGTTCAACAAGCAGCATGAGAGCAGTTAATCTCTGGATGTATATTTAATAAAAGAAATACAAAATGCTTTATGCTGAGACAAGAGGTGATCAGTGCACAGCTAGTATTTCTCAAACAAAATATCTACTGTGAGTTCTTTAAGAATTCAATCAGCGAAATGATTGTCAGCTTTGTGGCTTTGAAGAAAAGCACTACTGCCAATGAATCCAGGGCCAATCATCTGAAGCAATTATAGTCTTGAATGTAAACAGAAATCCCAACTCAGAAGCATGCTGAGTTAGATTCTGCAGGAGCTCAACACATATGCTGTAATAGGAAGAGGACTGCAGTGGGCTGACGAACTGCATAATTAAACCTTCTTGATCTGGCTTATATATTAAGAGCCAAATTCTGGCCTTTCATTTAGCACTGCCAGTCCTCAGTTGGAAATTTAATGCTTTGCAGGCAAAGAAAACAAGCTCAAAAGACTCACTTTCAGCACTGTTTTGTTGTCTGAGGATGGTGTCCGTCCAGACCACAAGGCGAACTTACAGGGATCTCCTTCAACGTGCTCTGTTACTCCCAGTTCTGAGGTCTAGTGAGAAGGAGAGATGACTGGAAACCATACATTATGAATGGAACCTCCTGGTTTCAAAAATTTTTACACTGGGGGTGGGAGCTCAGCTCCTTTGGTATTTACACTAATTAAATAAAATAAAAACAAAACCATAAACAAGAGATGGCAATGGAGAGGTGTTTGATCAGGTCAGGTGAACCCCATTGCCACCACCCCAACCACTATGTATCCCATCATCTTTAACCTTTCCAGATGCTCTCTGTGGTTTGCTTTTCAGATACAGCAGGCTTAGTGAGCCTAAATATTCCAAACTCAATGCAAAGACAAATAAGCCTTCCCTTCTACCTCTACCTACAGAAAACAGAAACCCAGTATATTTCATGCTGGTAGACCTACCAGTAGTTTGTTCTTGTAAACATATTTAGTGTGTCCTGAAGAATCTTTAATCTCTTTGCTAAAAACCAAAGAGATTTCAAAGAGAAACAAGTGTCTCTCGCGGCCTTTCCGAATGAGAGACTTGGGATCCCACACTTGGAAGGAATCCTGAAGGATGAGTTCTCCCTGAACATCCAGGTTTTCATCAAAGCCTAAATGAAACAACAGAACATTTTATGCAGTTTTGTTCCTGGAACCAACACCCCAAATGTACAACAAAGGAGGTTTTCACTGTTCAGAGGATTACAGTGTTAGGAAAGAGTCACATGCTTTATTATGCAACTCATTCTTGAATGGATATTGAGGAAAGGCATGTCACAGTCAGAATATTGTTCACTTTATTCTCTGCTGCTCTGGATTAATTGTTTCTTTGGTATCTAGTATGTCATAGCCTAACTATACCTATTGCTGTTGAATGTGTACCTTTAGTGCTTTCAGCAGTAATTGTGCATAACAACATTAATTAGGCAAGGGGAAACACTGTAAAGATTTTAATGGTGACAAGTGTATATAGGGCACAAATGTATCGAATACTGTGCATGCCACCACAAGCTTAATTACTTGTAAATGACATAATAAAGCCTTTAATAATGAACACTGTGCCATGTTCATTTTAGCTTAATTTATAATATGGTCATTGTAACCAGATGTAGGTAAATCTTACGGGGTCTTTCTAGTCTCGCACCAGTGTGATGCAAGATAAATTCCACTGGAGATAATGGAGTTATATTAGTATAAAACTGGTATGACATTAGAATTAGGCTCTATAAGTTTAGAGTTTAAGTTCAATTAATTAAAAAAAACCTTCCAGATATTTATGCAAGCCTCAGACATGCTATCCGTAGCTTTTGATTTTGAGAGGTACTGTTTCTTGTGTAAGAATATTGCATTTCTGTCTTTCATATGACACCAAAGTGAAAAACACTCAAATATTAGATTTCCAGAAATGGTTTGGCTCATTTTGATGTAAATGCCAGCAGAGTTTAGGAGGGATGGATTTTTAATTTTCCTTACTGATTTGGCCATCAGCAATTTTAATCACTATCTCATGAGGTGCTGCACAGATAGATACAATACACTGCTTTTATTGCTTGCTTGAACACTCCTCTCCTTTTCCAGGTGTGAGGAGCTAGGAAGTATCGGAGAGCAATGGACAGTCAGCAATCACAAACCTGTCACTACAAACTCTAGGCAACAAGACACCCCAGGATTCATCCCTGCATAGCTTTGCCCCTCATGATTTTGAGAATCTGCTACCTTCCAACATGCTGACATGCATGGCATCATTGGCTTTCTTGGGAACACTAAGCATCACTTCTAGGCCATCTTTGAGTTCTCCTTTGCCTTCTTCACAACAGGTTAACAGTTCCTAAGAAGAAACACAGGCCATATATTGTTAACTTCTTTACAGGCTGAATAATGTGCACTCACTTAAATTCAGATTCCATCTCCCAGCCTAATGTGGTCTCCATGCAATGCTGCATCAGGTTAATTAAAAGTGAGATTTTAAATGGATGAAAGTTAATTGCATGAAAGGCCATGTGGACACTCATAGAGTATGTCTACACTATCCTCCTAGTTCGAACTAGGAGGGTAATGTAGGCATACCGCACTTGCAAATGAAGCCCGGGATTTGAATTTCCAGGGCTTCATTTGCATAAGCGGGGAGCCGCCATTTTTAAAACCCCGCTGGTTCGAACCCCGTGCAGCGCGGCTACATGGGGCACGAACTAGGTTGTTCGAACTAGGCTTCCTAGTTCGAACTACCGTTTCTCCTCATTTCACTCCTCAAACTTACTGTACAAACCACAACAAAACAAAACAAAACAAAACAAAAACACCACACTTCTATCTCCCTTGGATTTTCCCTGTCTTTCCTTTTTTCTCTTAGGGCTAGATTGAATGTTCAGAGCTCAGTTCCTAGGAAGAATCAATCTGTTTGTGTCTACTAATCCTCTTCATGCATCTTTTCTTCTGTCATTTGTAAAGCACCACAATGTTTCCCCTCAGAAGTTCTTTTTTTCCCCTCCAAAACATTTTTTCTCCAAAATATTTCTCTTTTCCAATTTAGTCTTTCTTTCCCTCTCTCTGTTTTACAATTCAAGGTTTTATGGATGATTAAACTGTCATCAAAGTCAATAGGACTCTTTCCACTGATTTCAATAAGAGTTAGACCAGTCCCCTTTTGTCACCCCCCTTGTGTCCTCTTGGGATGGGGATTACCCTCAAATGCAAGTTGATGGTATAAACGTTTCAGAAAATGAGCTGGCAACAGACTTAATTTTTAGATATCACTCTCCATATTGAAAGTGAATTGAGAGCTCTGCCCTGCCGTGTAGGAATGCTGAATACTGTAGCACTGCATAGTATATAATACAGTGGTCCCCAACCTTTCATGGCTGCCAGGCGCCCAGGGGCGGGGCCGCTCACGCGCTGCACTTCCGGGGGCAAGGCCACGCATGTGCTGTGCGCTGGGGGTAGGGGCTGCCCACACGCCCTGAGCCCAGGGCTGGCACTGCCCATGCGCCACGCGCCCGGGGCCAGCACCACGCATGTGCTGCACGCTGGAGGCGGGGCCAGCCCAGATGTTTCGGTGGGCACACATAAATGCTCTGGCAGACTTCATGGCACCTGCGGGCACCGCGTTAGGGATCACTGATATAATACATAGTAAAAGAAAGTGGCAATAAACACAAGAGAAACTGACTAGCTTATTTCTATTGGCCAAGATGGCTGAAATGCAAACGGTAAATAAACAGCATTAATGGTGAAAAGTAAATTGTAGCTTTGCAATTTTTCTAGTTTAATTGCCAATGTTATTAATGCACAAGTAAATATATTCTTTAACACATGATACTTAACCCTATGGTGTGCATTTACAAAAACTTGGTAATTTCACTGAATTGGTAAAAGAACTTGTTGGGCTTTTTTGGTTGAAAAATTGGCTTGAATTTGCTAGAGGCAATATCATATCAATTTATAATTTTCACACCATTTCACGAGACAAATGGTCTGGGTGGACCAATTTCTCCTCTGCCAGCATTCGCTGTGCAGTCACTTACAAAAGGTCTGAAAGCCACCAGCAGATAGGCATGGCAATGTTGGCACACATTTTGTACTAGATCTGTTTTCAGAACACTCCTGTGAGGTGGGAAGTGGAGCCCTATGATGCAGACTAATTACGTAACAGGTTTTTAAAGGTGTTTTTGATGCCTAACTCCCACTGTCCAACACTACACAAGAAGACCGTTGGAGTAAGGACTTGAACTTAGGTCTCCCTAACCACTAGATAACCCTTCTTCTTGAGTCAGATTCTTATTTACAGCTTTTTTCCTGGTCCAACTTAATTCCACCTCAGCATCAGATCAGTTGTACTAGTTGTTGTGTTAGCAAGTGAGGAGTGAGCCAAAGCTCCATCCACTCCTGGCCCCTCTACTCCATCCTCTGCCATCTTTGTAGAAGGGAGGCCCACCTACAGCAGCTGTTCAAATCCCTGTCTGTATGATTTGTCTGTAGGATTTGACAATGCAGTTAGCTTCCTAAGCGGAGTAAGAGGAAGTGTTATATCCACTAACTCCCCTTACACAGGCTTACATCTAGGCTTCTAATTGAACCTAATACATCCTATCATAGTCCCCCAGATCTTGTGGCTCCAGGCCACTATTCCCTGCTAGTTAAGTTACTCTCTCGGAGACTGTCCCCCATTTGAACAATGTGGCTAATCAAACTAGATCATTAGACTAGATCATTAGTTACCTTCAGTAAAAGCTGGTATTTGGTGATCCTCTGGACAGGCTTGATTAAATAGGAGGAGATAGAGTTGGCCAGGCCATGCCTTTGTTGAATTTCCTATAGGAGGTGAAAACAAGATGCTGTTAAATACAAACAAACAAACAAACAAACAAAACCCTTCTACCCAGTACCAGATGGAACCACCCATAACTAATTTTAACCTGGGAGCTCTTATTTTATCTCATTTTTAGTTCACTTACAAAGATGAATGTGGTTTCATAAAGTACAGCAATATACCACAGAGCTATTTAGTGTTCTCCTCTGGTCTGTAAAGAGGGAGAGCTCTGTGCAATCATTCCAGCTAGGATTCTGTCAAGTAAACAACACAGGTTTTGCCTTAGGATGTATTTGTCACCGTGTAAACTGCTTTTTCCTTAGTCACGAGGGTTTAAACCAGACCCTTAACATTAAACCCTGTATTAATGTCATGTTGGGGGTGGACCTTTACCACAATTTTTTACATTCTGGATTGTTCAGTCACTTAATTACTCCAGGATGCCCTGATTCTATACTTTGGCATAACAGAGGAATGGGAGAGGCCATTGCACATCCAGTTACAGCTCCCTTATTCTCTTCCTGGAGCCTAGCCATGGGTTAAGTGAGAGCCTGCTAGGACGCTGCACCAGCTTGCTCCAGTTGGTATAGCCTCAAGGAACATTCTGCCAGCTGAGGATATAGCTAGAGCAAAATACACTGACCCGTCAACATCCCCACCCATGGCATACGCCTACAACACAAACTGTGTACTGGCTGTCACATGATTCTTTTCCTGGAAACAGCTCAGCACATTTAATTTGCATTGCTTAACTAATCTTTATCCCTTCTGTGTCCCAGCTCTGGGTGCAGTAGGACACTCAAGGATACGCCAGCCCCTGCAGATTCACTCTGGAAATGGTCACATCTGCCCAGCCCTTTTACAATGATTAAGGCCAGAATGAACCAGAGGGGACCTAAAAGTCTTAGTCTCTGTGCAGAGAGGATTTCCCCAGCACCGCATGGAGGCAGACAGCTGCAAGGCAGCCTTGGGAGGACCCCTACACACAGCTTGTCATAGGAGCCATACAGAGCATGGGGATGAGGGAAGGAAGATCATATTGGGAGTGGGATCACAGAGCATGGCACTGTAGAGATTCTGGGCAGTGCTGCCACACAGGCTACTTAAGACAGTTACACATGGGGTTAAGGAGATACCCAGGACCAGGTTTAAAGTTACCTTTCCCCTCTTCCACTGAGCTGCAAGTTCTTGCTACATGTCTAATAAATGAAAACAGACTCTCACCCTGTATCTGATGCACTGATGCCAAAACACACAGAAAGCAAGGCAGGTGTAGATGTGCAAACATAGTGAGGAGGGCAGCAAAATTGCTGAGTGGATACAAGCTGAGTGGTGGATATGGTGAGTCAGGAGATTTAACCAGGAAAAGGCCATCCACACAATGACAAATGTGTGGAGCTGCATCCCGAGCCGTTTCTGCTGTGTGATACTGCCTATGGGGCATAAAGGAGTTCAGCTTCATCTGTGAAGTGGGATCTTTTGTAAAGCATGTGGCTGCTGGAAAGACTATAATCTCTTGAAGAATTAACTATGGCGAGACAAGGATCCTGCCTGCCTCCCGAGGAAGAAAATCTTGCCTCTAGTTCATTAGAGAAATTGCTCAAGAACACTCCATCCATGTGGAAATATGAGTCCCTGTAACACTGCCAAGGTCAGTGAATCTTACCATCTATGCTGTGTACATGCTGGTCATGCAAGTCAAAGGTGCCTGGGGCAGGTCTAAATTAACACACTGAGCTTTTTCTAAGATTGAAAGGAAAAAATTTCAAGCAAGGGGAAGAATATGGGCAACTCTTTGAACCAGAGCCTCCCTGTTTTGTACTTTCTCTGCATCCTTTTGGACATACACGCCTGTCTATGCTCTGGCCAAATTTTCCTTGACATGCTCGAACACTCCCAGAAGGAGAGCTTGCTCATGATAGTTTAAATAAGAAAGCAGTACTCAGATCTGTTATTGTTTAAACTGAGTCAGATACAGAGAAACAGTCCACAAGGCAGAGGGAAGAGAGAAACAGGGATCAACTGTTTCTTATCTATATCCCAGATCCTTAGCTGGTGTGAACTGGCATAACTCCACTGACTTCAAAGCCATGCTGATTTGCACTAGCTGGGGAGCTGGCTTCTTTGACTAATCACAATTATATCTGGTGACTCTGGAGAATATATTTCATTCAAGAACTGTCATAGAAATTCCCAATGCCACTAGACATCAGTGATCTCTGAAGGTACTGGATGAAGAAAATATTCACATTTGTAATGCTATGGTATACCCAATTAGGTATTACAGAAGAACAAATGTAACAGGTATAAGAGTTTGGTGAAGTGGGAGCAGTTAGAATTCATAGCTATTTTGAAAAGAATAAGAATGCTAGTTTCAATATACCAAGCAAATTTCAATTTCAATTTCAACTATATTCTTACCTCTTAAATTCTTCCTGTTGTTTCAGAGTTGATAAATATGGCAGTCTCCCTTACTTCCTGTCCTAAACTGGTGATTAGCAATGTCATGTGCATTTAGGGAAAGATCAATTAAATGGAGATTCCCATTGACCTGAATGGGTGTTCAATGAAGTCCATTACAAGACTGCTAATTTCTTTCCATTGGTGGTTTCATTTCTGTGGTGGGTGGAGTAATTCCATTGTTTGCAAACTTTGTGCAGTGCTTTGGGATCCTCAGCATTTTTATGTACATGGGAGATTATTATTGCAGAGAGGATCTTTTTAGCAAAATGTGGTAGATAGTTTCCAAATTTCATTAGGAATTTGAACAATGAATTTAATTCCCTTTATATCACACTAAGAACCTGATTCTCCACCGCCCTGCAACTTGTGCACTCATTTACACTACAGCAAAATAAATACAAACCACCACAAAATGAGAAAGTTTCACAAGCACTTTGCCCTGGGGTAAACGACTTCATAAGGTATGGAACTATGGAGACCTTTTATCCTTCTGTGTTTCTGGCATGTCCTTTTTCTCCCTTTGCATACTAAGCTGTTTTTCAGCATAGGAGAACCCCTACATTTACAGCATAAAAGCATAACTGCCACTGCAAAACATCAATACGTTGAAATTTTAACTTGCAGCATTAAGCACTATCAAAAAGATTTCCAGAGAACGTACACAGCAGTAATGGAAGATCTTAGCTGAGCAAATACATTTTAATCTGTGTGAACACACTGATAAAGATAAATCTTCTCAAATGTTCCAGTCCCAAGGAAGCCACTTCTAAACTATTAAATAGGCTCAAGTGCCACCTGCTGGTAAAACTATTTAACTATCAAATACACTTTTAGCAAGAGGATCTGGCTAATTCACAAAGAGCACTATGTGGTCCAAAGCAAATTACTTTTAAAAAGGATTATTATACTCTTCATTTTTCTGGTTCACTTAAGAGCTCTAACTGCTGAGTTTAACTGAAACAATTTAATCAATGGCTGATAACGAGTTCACATGAGTTGATTCATACAGTTATTACCATGGTATCAGCTGCACGAGTGGGAACCCTGCTGACTGATTATGTTTGCAACTGACTATGTTTAGTGTTTAGGAAAGGAGATGTATTTAAAATTGTAAGGACAAACCACAGTGTTCCCTAAAGGACTGGAATAACAGAGTGTTAATGTGGATGAAAGATGGACCAGACTGCAGAGGTTCAGTGTACACATTTAGTTCAAAGAATCCAAAAGCATGAATGTTTTATCTGATCCACCTCTGTCTGTTAAACTGGGGCTGGATCTTGCAAACACTTATCATCAGGTTAGCACTTTATTACTGGGCATAGTTCAGTTAAACTCAATGGGTTAACCAATTGTCATGCTTAAGCAAGTGTTCAGTAAGTGTTTTCAGGGTTGGCTTCTTATCTTGGAATTGTAGTGAAACGAGATCCCCTTACTAGATTTTGACATCTCAAAGTATAAATAAAATGAACTCAGACTCTCTTGTTTGATTTTATCACAGGAACCAGAAGACCCAGAGGAACTCTGAACCATGTGAAAACTTAAAATGACTGTAAAACCAGATGATTGTTCCCATAAGGATCGCCCAACCCTACTAGGACCAAGTTTCCCCAGTGATGAAGACTATACATCACACAATTCACATATGCATCATCCAGTGGAAAACCAGATTTGATCTTTGCAATGGAAGGAAAGAATCAAATACCAAAGGAGGAAAAAGGACAAATGTTAAAATTTTCTTTTTCAGCAATAGTGTGTGGTCTGGTGGAGAACACCAAGAACTGCTTACATCAAAAAAAGTCCCTGCATGCTCCAGGATGAGCTGGCTGGAATCAGGCTTGTTTTTGCAGTAGGTGACATATATCTGAAATTTATCTGCCTATGAAAACAAACATAAAGGGAAAAGTAAGGTAAACTATTGCTCTGCTCCCACAATCATCCACTAAGGCTCAGCAGAATAAATACATGCAGTAAACTTGTTCCTGTGACTTTAATGAGAGTGTTGTAGGTTAAATAGAACAATTAAAGTCAAACTGTGTTCTTCTAGCTGAACAGCTGGGAGGCCTATGAGGTGCACCAAATATTAAACCAGTATCGTTTTCTATAACAAATCTTCAGGTAACATCAGAGCGAAGGTTCGTGCAAACATTGTCACATGTATTCTGGGATACTGAGTAAGCGTTAGACTCTACAGAGACCAATCCCTTAAAGGAGATGGGCCATTTAATAACAACTTGTTGGTAAAACACGAACAGTGTCTGAAAAAGTTTACTTCTGCCTTGAAGCGATTATTACAAAGTTAAATGCACTGCCCACCATTGTGGTGCCTCAGAAACATCCCAGGGAAAGAATTTTGGCTCATGGGTGAGTTACACAAACACCTACTCTGGTCACCTGAGTGCCAAATAGGGCCACAATGCCTTTCTACTTCCCTTTTGCTCTCATGGGCCGTAGTAATTTATGGTTGGCCTATATCACTTGTCACCCAGACTGGTTTATCTGGGTTAGCCAAAGAATACAGGAAAACTGGTGGCAGTGGCAGCCTGTCCATAGGTGCGAACTAGGCGGTTGTCTAGAGCGCCAAATTAAATGGCCATTGAGTGGTTTGGAGGTGGGGGTGACGATCGCCTGTTTTGCCTAGGGTGCCAGTTGCCAGCAGCTCGTCTAGGGCCGCTCCTGGCTGGGGTAGTGTGATATGGAGGGATTTAGTTCCCGCAGCTGCCGGGAAGGAACAAACAGGGAGGCAAATGTTCCGTTTGCTTCTCTGTGTGGATGTGCACTCCATGTCACAACATAGCCCTAAATACCCAGCACTCATCACTAGGAAAGTATTATTTGCACCAGTGTCTAGCTTGCTCCTGTTTTGGAGAGATAATAAAGGGTGAAGCAGGAAGCCTGATTACCCAAGTGACAAAGCAGTGACCCACATCTTCAGGCAGTTGTTCGTACTTCTCTAGTTCTTTCAGGAAAATGCTGAAAACGTGAGAGAGAGCTAGAGTTAGTTACTATGTATGGCTAAATATCTAACTCATGCTAAGATAACTATTAAAAGTATCTTCATTACAAATAATCATTAGCAATGGAATAATGCTGTAGGGTCAACAACATGATATGAAGGTATGAACTAACCCATCTTCACAGCAACCTTGTCAGGGGGATATTTAGAGAAGGTTGGGAAATAGTTTGCCCATCTATGAACATTTCTGAAATTTCAAAAATCTTCCCATTCTGAATCAGCACAAAACAGTGACCTCTTGCAATTTTTGAAAGAAAGAAAAAAAGAGAAAGAAAGACCTACCCCATTATAGCCAAAAGCCCAGTGGGTCAGAGCACTTGCCAAATTCTAGTATTTGCTCTAATTCAGTGGCTCCCAACCCTTTTGAGGATACGGACCCTTTTCAATCTATTAACATTTTATGGACCGCCCCCCAAATATAGCTGTGCCTGCAGTCTGCACGTCCCTCGGCCCACGCTGCTTCCCGAGCAGCATCCCTCAGCCTGCTGGGGAAGCAGAGCGGGTTGAAGGATGTGCTGGCAGCCAGCAAGTCCCTCAGCTCGCGCTGCTTCCTGAGCCACAGGAAGCAACACGGGTTGAAGGACATGCTGGTTGCGAGAGGCTCCATGTGGACCCTCTATAGTACCTCTGTGGATCCCCAGGGGCTCGCAGACCACAGGTTGGGAACCACTGCTCTAATTCAAGCAGAGTAGGGTCGTGAATCTGGGTCTCCGAAGTCAAAGTGGGGGTGGGTGGGTTGTTAACCACTAGGCTATCAGGGATCATTTCTCAAACCTGGGAAACCTTCCTAAAGAAAGTTTTGTCAAAACTATTTTTCATGAAAAAAAATTCATTTTTAACAAATAGGCATTCTCTGTCAAAAACCCTTTTGTTAAAAACTTCCCAACCTCTTCTAATAGCATTATCCCTATTTTACACGTGAGAAATGAATCAGAGAAGCTTGCTGATTTACCCAACACTATGCAGTGTGTCAACAATAGAGCAAGGACAGGAGTTTATGGTTTCTGACCACTACACCATTCCACTATAGTATTTTAGGCTAAATTAGGCAATGACAGCAATTTAATGAATTGAGAGTTAGTCTCAGGTTATCACCGGTCAACAATGCATGGGATGTTCATCTTCTGCTGAAATGTGGAAAATTTTATGTCACTCAAGTTACTCCTCTGGCTTTGGAAAGCACTATGTCCAATGCTTGGCTGCAATGAGGATCACCAAACAGAACGAATAACAGGGTGTGAAAACAGTTGTATGTGCTATATACTACTGTGTTCTAAGATAGCAAGTCCTATTGGATCTCCAGAATACAAACCTCAGATGCTTCAAAACGAACACAACAAATGGGAGGCATACCACAATGGGAAAAGGAGGAATTGGGATGAAAACTGGACAATCTCATTGCTCAGTTAAGTAGCAAATGGGGGCAGTGGAGGGGGAAACGGACTCTACCAATAAGAAATTTGGGCATTTTAAGTGGTCTAGTAGTTTATATATCCACCAGGTATAGATCATTCTTTATGTAACTGAAATAGTTTGAACCTGTACAGTCTGAGAATGATATGGTTTCTGTTGCAATATATCTATTTATATATTAAGAGAGCAGAAGTTTCACTTAAAGGCTATATATACACAACGGGTTTTGCCGGAAGAGGCAATGCAAATGAAGCACTAATTAGCATTTTCTCGTGCTTCATTTGCATAATCTCTTCTGATCCGTTTTTGCTCAAGGGACTTTTGCGAAAAACATGCAGTGTGGCTGTTTCCTTTTTGCGCAAAAACGAGAGGCATAAGGATCATGTGAAAACTGCTTGTTTTTGCACAAAAACGGATCGGAAGAGATTATGCAAATGTAGTACGAGAAAATGCTAATCAGCACTTCATTTGCATTGCCTCTTCTGGCAAAACCCATAGTGTAGATGTAGCCTTTATCTGATGGAAGTGCAGACAATTCATTAGAACTGCAGTTCCTTAGAACTGCAAAGTGTTGTTTTGATGTGTTTGCTTCGAAAATTGCCTTACTTTATGATGTACAAATTGAAGAGTCTTCATTTGAATTGCAATTATGGGGTCCAGTGTCCTTTGGATGTTGTGTATATAACTCCCATTGTGTGCTCATATATGCTAAGGGAAGAATAAGTCTGAATGGAAATCTGATTAATATGAGGTTATAGTCCCAAACTGATGTAGGGAACTACAGGTTAGCTGTAAGTATAGGTGGCTCTAGGACTTTCTCCCCTTGACCATTCCTTTTGTTTCTAGCCTTTGTTCAAGAGATGATATGTTTGATGGGCAAGCTTCCAGATGTCTATTTAAATGGCTCACATTACTGAATTCATCTCAATACAGTAAACTGATAGGATTTACAGATCAAGCAGTCTGTTTCCATCCAATTTGGCTGATCAAGTCCTTCAGTGAGACACGATTTGATTCTGTGCCCATGACATTAGTGCAAAGAGCCCAGGGTATGTCTACACTACCCCGCTAGTTCGAACTAGCGGGGTAATGTAGGCATACCGCACTTGCAAATGAAGCCCGGGATTTGAATTTCCCGGGCTTCATTTGCATAAGCGGGGAGCCGCCATTTTTAAAACCCCGCTGGTTCAAACCCCGTGCACCTTCCTATTCCACGAGGTGTACCGGTAGTTCGGAATAGGAAGCCTAGTCCGAACTACCTAGTTCGAGCCCCGTGTAGCCGCGCTGCACGGGGTTCGAACCAGCGGGGTTTTAAAAATGGTGGCTCCCCGCTTATGCAAATGAAGCCCGGGAAATTCAAATCCCGGGTTTCATTTGTAAGTGCGGTATGCCTACATTACCCCGCTAGTTCGAACTAGCGGGGTAGTGTAGACATACCCCCCTTGAGTTCACTGATTTAGGACCAGATTGTTGATGCTCTGTTTGACTCATGTAACACAAGAAGATCTTTATCAGGCTGGAAAAATTTGTCATGAGTGATAAAATCTTGCAGTGGGTTTCAGATGAGCTAAGAATGCGAGAGACTCTCAGACTTTTAACAATAAATAAATCTAATTATTCAGAAATAATAATAATTACTGTTTTGCTTCCTGAGACTTGCTGGCTAGAGAATCTATCCCTCTAATTTTGATTAACTTCATTTGGTAACAAGGATCTCATCAATCAGTTTATAACCCGAGATTTTTTTTGTGGGGTTTGTATGGAAACAGTGACCTGGACCTTTAACTTCTAAATAGGAAAAATGTTACAATGATACATATATGTACTGGTACATATACTGTACTATGCAAGTAGGTCTCATTTTTCCCATCTCCAAAATTGAGGGAACCCTATATAACCTCTTGGTGTCTGAACTTTCCCAAAAGAAGTCTAATGCCACCTGCTTCACAGTGGAGCAAAGCTTAATTCATTACTGTTTGTAGAATGGTCACAGATACTTAGATGGATAGAGCTAATAGGACTGCAAAGCATTATTATTATCTTATTATTACTAGACTGGCTTGCATGTTTTTAATCAGCTATAATCATATTTAGAATAAAGTTTTAATGGTTTTTAAAAAAAGAAGTAAACAAGGAAAGAGTTAGTATTCCCCAGGTCTGGATCCATAACTACAGGCCTTTCTATAAATACTACTATATCTGTTCTCAGCACATGTTATACACGCATATAGAATGGTTTGGAGTTTTTTATTTTGTTTTTTGATCAATGAACCTTCCTGAACACGTTAGGAAAACCTACTTGTTATGAAAGTCATAAATCTCCTGAATGTTGCCAAAGATGATATGTTCTTTATTAAGAATCCCCGGGGGTATCTCCTCCACTCCACTTGTCATTTCCCAAAGGTAGGTCTGGAAGACACAAGAAATTCTTAGTACCAAGAAGTGCAGAGCAAATGAACAGAGCTTCCTGTTTTCCTGTCAAAGGCACAGACTGACAAGGGAAATGTGCACTTGGAGATTAAATGAATAAACTGAAAAGAAATAAAAAGGAAGTGCTTCAGTGATGTGAAAAATGTCTCAGGAAATTCAAAGTGCTGTCACAGAGAAGGATGTCTGAGGAGGAAGTGAAATCATGCTGACAAAACCAGAGCTCCCTGTTTCTCTTAATACTCACTGCCGATGCCCAAATAGAACTACAGACAGAAAACAGTTCAAAGGTAAGATGAGTTCACAACCTCAAGAGTGAAGCATTTATCATTCTCTGCATAAAGCCACATTCTAGATGTAGGATCTTGAATGCTAACCTCCTTCTGTAAAATTTACCTTGTTTACTGTTGTCAGCATCATAGACTTGCTCAGATTGAACCCTTAATAGAGTTTGGCAAACTGTCTTCCACCAAGTATTTATGATTGTGATACAGCCCCTTTTTCTGTTCCCAAATTATCCTGGCACAGATTTCAAATGTTAATGAAATCTTACATACAAATTATTTAATGGATGTTTAAAACAAACAAATTTCAGTTTTTGGGTTAAGTTATAAAGTATTTGCTATTCATAGTTACTTAGTTATGCTATGGTATTGGCAACCATAGACTCATAGACTTTAAGGTCAATAGGGAATATTATGATCATCTTAGTATGATCTCTTGCACAATGCAAGCCACAGAACCTAACCTTCCCATTCCTGGAATAGACCTCTAATCTCTGTGTAAGCTACTGAAATCCTTAAACTATGATTTAAAGACTTTAAATTACAGAAAATCTATGCTCTGAATGGATGAAGCTTTTAGAAACAGAGGAGAGCTCAGACTGTCACTTGGGGTGCAAATATTTACACAGTGACATATTCATAAGAGTATCTGCAATACTTTCTGGCAATGTAAAAAAAAAGATCATTCTACTGCTTCCCCAACTCCCATCCATAGGTGCTAACTCTGCGTACTCTGGGGCTGGTGCCGACAGAGAGAAAAATAGTGGGTGCTTAACACTCATCAACAGCCCCTCCCCTGATCAGTCATCCTCTTTAGTGGCTTCCACCTGCTGGTGGGCCTTGCTGATCAGCTCCTCCCACTCCTTCCCATGCCTCCTGCCCACCACTCATCAGCTGTATGCAGGAGGTGCTAGGGAAGAGGGGGAGGAGTGGGGATGGGAGGAAGCAGAGGAGGAAATGGAATGAGGTGGGTAGAAGCATGGTGGGAGCTTGGGAGAAGGAGGAGGGTGGGGGCAGGACTTGGGGTGGAGCAGGGGCAGTAAGAGGTGGGGTGAGGCCTTAGGAAAACGTGTGGAGTGGGGATGGGGACGGGGCCAGGGCCTGGAGTAGTGGCTGGGCACCACTTGGGAATTGAGGAAGTTGGCACCTATACTCCCACCAGTGCAAATGTAACTATCTGTAGTCTCCAGCCATGCTTCGTCTTCTCCTGTACACTACTGCAGGGGGCCAGAGAAACTGAATTGAGGGAACAGCCTATCTGCCTTAGCACCCTATCACTGCCCCTTCCAGGTGCCAGTCAGTGATTGAAACTCAGGCTTTACTGTACAGCTTTGTAAAGCACAAATATATGTGCGAATGAGAGTACTCTGACTTTAAAGGGCAAAGAACTTACCTCTAAACATTCATGCAAGTCCCTGACATAAGCTTTTTCAGTCTGAAGCAGTTCAGCCATAATGAATCTGGAAGGAGGAAGATCTTTCAGTCAGCTTGGACAAAATACACACTTAAAGCATTAATAAAAAGAAATGTTCTCTTCTACTTTTGTCATAAATCAGTGCACTTCCACTCTAATTTTCATCTAACTGGTATTACTTAGGCTCTAGTGGAATATAAATAAATAAAATAAATAAAACCTTCCAAATCTATGAATAAAATATCACTCATTTTCAAGTCACATGGGACCAATCTTACACATAAAATGTTTTACATTTTAAACAAATACAGCCTTTCGGAATAAAATCCAATTACAATATGTTTCTCCAATGATTTGGTGTGTCTTTTCTTTGAGCCAGTCCTGAAGTCCTTAGTCATGTGGCTCCCTCCTAGTCTACTGAAGATTTGCATAAATAAGGTTTCTGAAGTTGGCCTAGACAACCTACATTTGTAGAAGTATGCACTATTTATGGGCTACCTAGTGTCACCCATACTTATGTTGAGTAGTACTTTGATTTTGTTGGAACTATTTGAGGAGTAAACTACTCTCTGTATCAGATTGGCACAGTCTAAACCTTTAGGTGGCTAAGTTATTAGGTGCCAACTTTATACAAATAGATGTTGATATTCTGAGTTTCTGAGCAACCACTGCTCCAACTGAAATCAATAAAAGCTTAGGAAGTTCAATACATCTGAAAGAAAGTAGGTTCTAGGTTTCTTATGCTGAACGTCCACACATTTTGAAAATAGACCTATATTTTATGAAACCACATATATAACATCCCCTCAAACCCAAACAACTTCTTATTCAGTCCCTCCATCACTCTAAATATTTCACAGGCTTGACAAAGGGTATCTGTGTAAATTACACACAGATTAAGACAAAGTGTGGGCTGCAAATTACAGTTTTTCCATATTTTAGCCTGGCTGATAAAACTTTTAGTTCTGAGATTTTTAAATCTAAGCCCTGAGAATTTTAAACGCCATGAGTGAAATGCTGGCCTTACTGAAATCAATGTCACAACTCCCCTGGATTTCAGTGGATTTAGGATTTCATCCCATTTGATCATAAAAGGTTAATTGAGACATAAGGTTTGATTGCTCATATACATATTATTTTAACTTTCTCTTCCCCTTGTCATGCAGACAGAAAGACCCCATAGTGATAACAAATCTCTCAATTATTACAACCAGCATGTACTAATCCACTTCTTTGATTCACTCATTAACCTTTTGGGAAATAATTAATCACAAAGAAATTCAAACTACTTCTTTTGAAATCGCTCCAACCTATAATCACAATTTCTATTCTAGCCCATACAGACATTTATCAGTGGCCCCACAACTGGCTGGAATTATGGAGTTGTGTCCATGGGAATGGGTCAGTTCGTGTTCGGTGTTGTTGCAGTGTGTGTTTTGGGACATACTCTTTCTTTCTGGCTGATTTCCTTTTTTCTTCATTAACCTCATGATTTGCATCTCGCAGCTTCACCTCCCGGTCTGAAAGACTCGCTGGAATGATGTCCAGTTCCAGATCCTTGTTATCCTATAAACAGCAACAACACAGATTGTCATTTGGGTTTAATCCCAGTGCTATGTAATAGATAATACATTCAAAGACTAAACAGACAAAAAGGAAAAAAAAAATAGGACAAAACTGCTAAACATAAAATGAATCTAATTCAGAGATAAAGTATTAAAGACACAGAGATAGAGACATCAACAGCACCATTTCATTGTGCTTCACCTGGAAAGAATTTTTTTGAAATGGAAAGACTATGTATTAACAAAGGTCTCTACCATTACTTTCAGACCTTATACTTTGGGGCTAAATTAGTTGAGTAGCACCGTACTAAAAAAAACAGTGCAATAATTGAAAATGAGGCTTTACCCAGTGTAAAGGTATTTCAATCTAGTCTCAGAGTAGACCAATTTGTTTTAAAGGGACTTTTCACCTGCACTAGGACAGAAGAATTTGATTTTCAAGGCAAGTTAGTAGGTATTTATCCTACAATGTGTTCAGAAAGAAACACAGCATACCGATTCCCACTATACTAGGTTCAATAACTGTTTCCAATTATCTTCTGCCCCTGGAATTCCAATCCAGACAGTGATTAGGAGTTTGCATAAGATAGAAGCCTCTGCTAGACAGGGGTCTTTAAATTATGGGTTTGGTGAGGATGACTGTGTGTGTTCTTTATGAGTTTGTAGCATGAATGCCTGAAAGGGTTTTAAAGGTTTTTACCCACAGTACAAAATACCCAAAGTATGAGTTTTTGTTTCCTGTGCTTCACTGGATAGCTCCCTTGGAGAATCCAGATATGTGATGGGGAACTCTCAGACCTTAGCTGTAAGGGTTGGGATGTGGAAATCTAGACCAATGCCTGGGAAGAAGAGTTGTGATTTATGATACAATTAACATGGATTGTTAACCTGATTAATCTGTTGCCCACTGCCCCACTGTATCCATAGATCTCCTTTTAATGGGTACAAACATTTGTGTAGAAGTCTCTTCTTTCCTCCTCCTCAACTATGAGCCTGTTAGCCTACTGACCTCCAATGAGTAGCTTTCTCTCTGTAGGCAGAGCTATTTCTGGACTGCTTGGTATAATATCACAGCAGGACATTGACTTACAGTACCTCTGTATTGATTCCAAGGGCTTTTTCCAGTGAGTAGCGGTATTTCCCCATCCTCAGAGAGAAGTCTCGATAGCGTTTGTCAACAGTGGTGACCCATTTCCTGATTTCAGTGGCATGTATATGTCCTTTTTCTACAAAGCTGTCAGCCAGCTGTATGAGCAGTTTCACCTTCTCCTTGGTTTGCTGCCCAAAACATGGCCCGTAGTTATGACAGGTTTATTGTGATTTCTTTTTAATTCACACAGCAGCCAGATGCAGTTCACAATCTTTCACATACTAAAATAAAGACTTTATTTAATAATACATAAAGTTCAGAAGCTTTAAACTTCTACATATCCTGTAGAAAGGCAATGCCATTTTTCAAGGAAGACTCAGTGTTAATCAATAGAATTCATTTTGCAAGGGGAGAAACCCTTGCATGAAATATGGAAAGTTAAGTCACCAGAACTGCATAAAGGAAAACTATGAGGAAAAGTTGGCAGACCTTTTCTTTCTTAACCTATTACTTCTTGTTTTGATGCCATGAACCCTAGCGAAATATCAAAGCCTGGTTTGTAACAGCTATGATCTTGGACAGTGGATACAAGTTTCCCATCACAATATATACTGTACACAATCATTCTGAATCCATGTTTAGGTAACTCTTTTAAACATTTTGTCATCAGTACTTCAAAACATCAGCTGGTGAGGTGGGCTTGAGTATCTGATTTCTGCTTTAGATTAAAATATGAATGAAATTTCTGGGATGTTTGAATATAATTATATTGATTATTGAGGTCACAGAGTCCTATACAAGTATTGGATACAGATGTAAAACAATGCTATAGTTCTCATCACAGTATTAAAAAATAAAAGTGACTAAGATATAAAATTCATACCCAGACTTCTTACCTCCTGCAAAAGTTTTATTCTAATCAGGTTCTTACACTGCCATAAGCTCCGTGGGATTTGATGTTTATGGATGTTTTAGATCAGAAATTGGCTCAGTCCATTATAGAAAAATGGGACAATATTAACATTCAGAGCTGGATTTTAAGTATGGATTCCCAACTCCTCCCCCAGAAATTGAAGGTGTCTGGATTTGGACCCAGACTGTCTGTGGTGAAAAGTGCTTATAAAAGTAAATGTCTAAAGTACAAAAAATAGAGTGAGTTCCATCCGTGACTCAAACATTAATCTTCAAAAGCAGAATGAGACTCAAAGTACTTCCTGATGAATACTACATGGCCTGTTTTTCAGAAGCTTGGCACTTTGGAAAATCTACCTAGGAATACACAAATGTGTTTTGCTCCACAACATTTTAAAGAGATTTCAAAACTTAAAGGCAATTCTAGATGTTCCACTAGAAAGACACATGAATGGGATAATCTGTGGCCACCTCAACAGCACTAGAAAATTAAACTTGTTTCATTAAATTCAATTTCACCCTGTGAGAAGGCAAGTGATTCACAAAATTATCAGTTCTGTTGATCTTGCATCTTCACCTTGGATAAGAAAATATTGTAATTGGAAAATGGTTCATTGACATCTTATTGTGAAGGTAACAGTGGTCTGCAAGAGGCACTTGTTTAAGGCACTGAAAACCAACTAGAGTTGTTGTATGAAAAGTGCATTGTATCCACTTGAATTATTTGTCATTATTAATCTCCATTTGCACAAACTTAGTCACTCACTAACTTTTATTTTAAAAAAAGGGAAGGGGAGTCTGAGATTCAAACCCACACACACATGAACAGTCACATGAAGAAATAAGGAATATGAATTTCTATACACAATGGATTGAGTCCACATAACACCGAGGCTAGTGCGGTGCTGCATTTAGACTTAACAGTCACAGATAAGGATCTAAATTGCTAATACCCTGGTGGATTCAGTGTATTTTGTCTGTAAATTAACTTTAGTTTGGATTTGTTTGCCTGAAGCAGTTCCAACCCCATCATCAATCTATGACAATCCCAAATTCCACAGAAATCTGCCATAGAAATTAATAGATTCTTGCTCATGAAGCACAGGATACAACAGAACTAATCCTAGGAATTTACACACCCATTCATTAGAAATACTTCATTGGGATCAATGGAGCACTTCTAATGAAGAGTATGGCCATAAGTAGTCAGTCCACAGAGAATCAATTACACAAATTGCAACAGTAATTACAGAAGGAACATTCAGGGAGGACAAGGTGACCTCAGTTATGTTATGCTAAATTATCATTTTTTTTTTACAAAATTCTTTGGGACTGGAGTTTTACAATGTCTAAGTTAGAAATTTAACACCTGTGAATTATACCTTGTACCAATCAGCTCTTCCTGCTTTAGAACAGAGCAAAACTATGCCATCATCAAAACAGATGATATAAAAATCCCATTTTGTGCACATGACTGGTAAAAAAATGGTGTCTCACAGTTCTCAAAAGAAAAAGTTCCCTCCTGGGCCAAGAATGTCAACAGCAGATTCCAGAATCCAGAGAATATTTATTGCACAGTTCTAAGCCCTTGACAAAGGAAGTGTGATACAGAAACCACAAACACAGGCTCACAAAAAGCAGATGCCATACTTAGAATGTTGTAACTGTTTACCTTGGCGGGTACTCTGAATTCTCCATATTCTTTCAGGAGTTCCTGAGTTTCTTCTGCTGATTCCCCTGTGGAGGTGTGAGTAGAGAGGTAATATTCACCTGTTTCTTGGATCCAGTCTAAGGCCTGGGAATAGCAGAAGCAATCAAAGAAAATTAAAAAATAGTTTTGTGTATTTAAAAAATTATTCCTCTTATGAAAACTCTTACAAATGAAGGATCTTAGTTCCTGTGAGACCTCATGTTTTGTGAATGAAAACATACTCAGTCAAGGGACACATTAAGAGAACCCATCAGTTGAAGCAGATGGCCAGATTCAGAGGTGATATGTAAAGTGGCATAAATTACTTGACAGTGAATGAGTGAATTATGGGATTTTAAGTGAGAGTAATTCTCTGGTTCAGTTGCACTACAGTCAGTGGCTAAACACAATCCAGGCATCCCCCTTACACAGGGAGAATTTTAATGGGGGCAAAACAACTGCATTTCCATATACTTTATACTGGGAGGAGGGCACCGTGCAACTGGAGTGGGACCAGAAAGAAGGCTTGTACTGGGAAAAACAACTGCCAGGAGAATGAGTGAGAGTCCTCCCCACTCCAACTCTTATACCTATTAACCAGCATTTTCTTAAATTGTCCAGCCTCCTCACATGCAAGCTGCACAAATATCAGGCCTGACTCTTTATTGCCTTGCCTGTTTAGTGATTTATGCCTGTGAAAAGGAGAGAAGGGAGGAAGGATGAGTGGAAGTCCAGCAGTGAGGGCTTTAATCTGAGATTTAGGAGACGCAGGTTTAATTCTCTATTTTGCCACAGAATTCCAGTGTGGCCTTGGCCAAGCCAACTGGGTATGATCACCCTGTAATTAGGCACTCCCATCTGGCATGTGCCAGCTGAGTCTGGCATGTGGGGCTCTGGCCAATTGGATGTCTCATTGTGGTGTAGATGTTTGGGATCAGACTGGACCCCAGGCTCTAGGACCCTGCTTGGTAAGATGGTCCCTGAGCCAGAACATTGACACTGCAATTAAAGAGCCCCTTAGCCTCTGCCTTGCAAACCTGAGTCAACTGGCACAGGCCAGCCACAGGTGTCTACCTGCAGTGTAGACATACCCTAAGTCTCTCTGTGCCTCAGTTCTCCATCTGTAAATCAATTATTTCCTTATCTCACAGGGGGTTGTAAGAATAACAAAATTCAAAACCACATATTTGTGTGGCACCCGTGACCCAGATATTAAGAAGATAGATGCCAAAAAAAAAAAAAAAATCATAGGATCATAGAATACTAGAACTTGAAGGGCGCTTGAGTGGTCATCAAGTCCAGTCTCCTGCCCCCATGGCAGGACCATATGCAGAAGATAAACAGTGTAAAGCGCTAGCTGGTCAAAATTCTCCTGTCACTCAACAATAAGCACTTTGCACTATTATAAAATGACTACACAAGGGAAAGGCTGTAGAGACTTTCACCTTTATATTTCCTTATATTCAGTTGAGGTGCGTCTACACAGCAGCGTAATTTTGGAATAATGGCCAATATTCCGAAATAACAATGCAAGAGTCTACACAGCAATTCTGTTATTTCAAAATAAATTCTAAATAATAGACGGCTTATTCTGATTTCTGTTAACCTCATTCCACGAGGAATAGCGCCTATTTTGAAAAAGCAGTAGTGTGGATACTCCACTGCTGCTATTTTGAAATAGCTCTTCCCTAGGGCCACTCAAAATAATTACTCCCTGGTGCTTCCTGGGGCTCTAAATCGAGGTAGCATGTCCACATTAGGGGAGCCTGCCTCGAACTAATTTCAAGGCTTCCCTGAAGTGTAGATGTGCTATTATGAAATAAGATATTTCGGAATATTTCTTCTGGATTAGCTTATTTTGAAATAAGCATGCAGTGTAGACGTACCCTTAGACTGACTTAGACCCACTTGCCAACACATAATTTACCACCTTACACCTCTTTGTTAGATTTGGCCCTGGAACTGGAAGAAGGCACAAAAGGCTATACTAACAGTGGGAACACATGTCTCAATTTTAGATACTTTTCTGGCTATACCTCACTGTTCCAGACCCTTGCAGTCAAAATCTGTAATTCAGGAAAATCCCCCTTACTTCAAGTAACATTCACATAAGACTTTCCTGGGTTATGTCAGACTCCCTTAATTACCACTAACAAGGAGAAATTCATACAACTTTACAAATTCTTTTTGTAACTAGTCCACAGTTTTGTTGGCTCTGTCAGTGTACTCTGTAAGACAGAGAAAGTTATATTTGAAGCTCTTTTCATTGAGGGGCTTAAGCATGTATTTTAATGTTTCATTCTACTTGCTTTCAAATGGCCGAACAAAGCTGGCTGAGCATTTGAATTAATAAAATGTTTATTCTTGTTTTTTTTTTTAAATACCTCCAAGATGTAGGGTTTTCCCTGCCATTTCTATTTATCAGTTACAAATCAGAGAGTGGAGATATGATCCTGAGAGGCAATAAAAGCCCAGCACAAAAGGGTGATATAGATATAACAGTGACCGATTAAAAACCCCAGACTGGACTGGGTCTTTACTGTACCTGTTTGGCACTGCGCTCAAAGACCACGTATTGTTGGCACTGATCTAATCTCCGTTTCTTTAAAGTCCAGAAGTGAAGAACCCGGTTCTCTCTCTGCAGCAGCTCACTCAGAATGGCTGTGGAGTCAAACAGAATGGGGCTATACTGGACTCAGATATAAACCAACATAAGCCTGAGCTCATTTCCCAGTCACAAGCGTAACCTTGCTGGAGTAGAGACCTTCAGACCATCCTTCTTAACAAAACATTGAGTTAAAGAAAGGTGGTTTAAAAAATGCAAAACAAATTGGCGGAATTCTGGGGAACTTGGGGAATTTTCTTTTCAATTGAAAAAAAATCAATATTAGTAACAATTAAACCAGTTTCAGCATTACCAGGCATTAGTGACTTAGGGTATGTCTAGACTGCATCCCTCTGTTGGCAGAGGAATGCAGATTAAGCAGGTTGACATTGCAAATAAGCAGGGATTTAAATATCCCATTCCTAATTTGCATAAAAATGGCCACCACGTTTTGCTGACTCAGAACTTTTCCGGCAAAAAGTGGCAGTCTAGAGGGGGATCTGTTGAGAAAGAAAGCCTTTTTCGACAGATCCCTTATGCCTCCTGCAAGGAGATTTACAGGATCTGTCAAAAAAGGCTTTCTTTCTCGACACATCCCCCTCTAGACTGCTGTTTTTTGCTGACAAAGTGCCGAGTCGGCAAAACGCGATGGCCATTTTTATGCAAATTAGGCACGGGATATTTAAATCCCTGCCTCATTTGCAATGTCGACCTGTCTAATCTGCATCCCTCTGGCAACAGAGAGATGCAGTCTAGACATACCCTAGTGTGGGGGATGTAGAAAATGCCAAAATAGAGTTTAGTTAAATTTAGAGCCAACATAACTTGACGCACATTATTTTTGCAACTTCACTGCATGTTCTAGCCTGCTGCTTCACTCAGAGGTCCAGAATAATAGCAACAGGAAAAGAAAAGTTGCACTTTTACTCTATTCTACCCGGTGGAGAGCTTGATACTGGATAGCATCTTAGTCCAAGCAGAAGAAATGACCTTTTAGAAGTATCAAATACTTGTGCACAATTTAGGGAGGAATCAGGTTCAGTCCTCATGGAAAAAATGGTGCCTCTCCTCTGCAGGGGAAACAAACCGGCAAATTTCCACTAGATGGGGAACATAAGGTTTGTGGAGCCGGTGAAGGGGCTGGAAACTCTGGAGACCAATTTGCAGCCCTTTACAGTGAATTCTGGTTTGGGAGGGTAAGGACAGGACTTGAGGATCCACTACTACACATTGATTAACTCCCCTTTCCTCTCCACAAAGTGAGGTGGTATAGGGCTTTATGCAGATGACTGCAATCTTGAGTCCAAAGGCCTTGGAGCAGCTGACGTAGCTTTGCTGTTACTTAATGCCATAAAGAGGCATATGTTATCTTCTAACCTGTGTCAACCCAAGCTATGTAGACTTGACAATGGGGACAGGCCCTTCACAACCAAAACACAGGCCTCTATTTCTTGAGCTACAGAATGATTAAGAATAGGTGTCACCTTTATGGGAACCATTGAGAGGGATGTGACACACTTAGCCAGTGCATGACACACATTAATTTAAAAATGAAGATTTGCTGGCCAGACTCTCAGCAAGCAAAATCCTACAGCTGTTTTTATAAGACAAAGGAAGTTTTGGTCACTGGGCCTGTTAACACAAAAATATTGACTGGAATCAAGTATAAAGTAATATAGTTCCCCAGGTGGACATTCTCTATTCCAAATTAAAAGTGATTTTATTCCAGAATAATAACAGTGCTTTGGAAGCTCACTAATTATTCTGGAATAAATTGATTTTTAGTCCACAGTAGTGTGTCCACATGGGGAGCTAGTGTGGACTAGCCTATTTGGCAATAGCCAGCCCAGCCATGCCCAGCTTGAGGTCTAAGGCCCAGAGTCTACAAGACACTTATATACAAATAGAAATAAAGCGGATATCCGCTCATTTGCAGAGTTTATATATAAAATCTGTATTGCCATTCATCTGCTCCTTTCTACAGCTTTCACAAGTAAATTCAATATTTAAAAAATGGCTTAGTTCTGCAGATTCACTTTGGCTCCTATTTAGCAGCATTTCACACGATTGCTGGGGGCAGACTAGCAACTGTTCAATGAAGAGTGGAGGCTAAAACTTCAAATATAGCATCATGTTGCAACAATGTTCTTTTGACCAAGTGAAAGAGACTAGTGAAGAATAGTGGGGTTAGAACTTGACATGGCAGTATGATCATACAAAAATGGCATAAAAATGAATTGAGTTGCATTTCAATGACAAGAATATTTTGATTTTGATTTTTTGCTTGTCTTGGCAGGAGAGATGTGTATTGAGATCTTATACCTGATGTGTGTCTATTCCTATTTTGACATATATAAATGCCAAAATGTATTTATGATCATCCTGTCTGACCTCTGTATCACAAGGTCCATGGAACTGCACCTTGTGATTCTCTGCCTTTCCCATCCAAATGAGAGGAGCCATAGAGCCGGTGTTTGAAGGCTCTTTCTGAGGTCCATTTAACATTGATCAGAATTAGTGTTTTGTATGAGAAACTCAGTCTAATGAAGAAAGGAACTCCTTCATAAAGGCCCCATAATGTTGTCGTTAAAGTTAATGATAATGGATGTTGTTTCAGTTATAGTAGGTAGTAAATTTCTGGGCTCCTTTATGATATGTCTGTAGAAGCCTTAGGCTGATGAGACGTCTAGGTTGGTAAAAGAAAAACCTGTAATGTTGTCATTGCCTCAATGCACCAACCTTTCACTTGCTGCTCAGGCCCCCTGGTATGGCTTGCTACTCCAGGCATGCTGACATTGTTCCTGTGAATGTACTTGAGGAAAACTTCAGCGTTCCTTCGTGCTAATGTGCAGGCCTATGGAAACCCGCCCCCAGAGAAGAGTTACCATTGCAAAAGTCCATCTGCCCTCCCTCCCCCAAAAAAAAACAACCAAAAAGAAATTTATTGAATGGTGAATATTTTCTATTCACCTCCAGGAAAAGGGTCTCATGCACAAAAGAATTCTGGAGAGCAACAGACACGAAACGTGGACAATCAGACATACCACACATCACCCACTAAACTAACAGTTCTTAGAGGAGTAGCCATATTAGTCTGTATCTGAAAAAACAACGAGGTGTCACAGGATTCCTCATCATTAAAACTAACAATCTCATGGATGGTGCATTGCACACTATTAAAATATCCGACTATATAGAAACAGGGGCTGATGATTTTCTGAAGCAAATTAATGATATTAATAAAGTAATTGTGCAGAGATCTGGTACATTACATATATTTTCAATCTAGCAGAAATTGTCTGGTGAATTTATGAATGTGATTAGATGACAGAGTTGCCTGTGATAGCAAGGACTGAACTTGATGACACAGGAGACCTGTTCCGGTGCTATGTGCCAATTAATGCCTCATGAAATTTGCTCACTGCACAATGCAATGAATGATCTATAGCTTTCACTTTTAATATTGGCCTATGTGAGTAATTTTACATACACAGAATCATTTATAATGGGTGCTGCTGGTTAGTTGACATTCAAGTCGGCCAGCTCAGCAACTCACATGGCATAACACCTGGATGTCAGACAGAAAGCCCAGAATTCACTGCGGTGCTGCCTGTGGAGGTGAAATATTCTTCATTCACCTCCAATTAATTAGTTACATGGAATTCTAAAAATTGTAAATTTGAAATAAGCAAAATGAAATGCCTGTGCTATCCTGTATTTTACATTTTCCTAATAAATTATTGTGAGAACAAATAATACTTTCCACTTGTGGCAATTAACATGCTCCAACTGTAACTCAAATATTTCCTAATTCATTCTTTTAATTCCTCTATGAGATAAGTATTTCTAGACTCTTTATACAGGTGGGAAACTTGCTCAGAAGTTACACATGAAGTCAGGAGAGCTGGCATTAGAACTTGGAGCCTCCCACCCTGCCAGCACAAAAACACTGCTCTAAACTACTCTGCCTCCTCGAAAGTAAATTAGTATAATAATACATAATAACCCTGTTCTTCCAAGCCTGAAGGGGTTTCTGAGCAATTAGAAAAGTAAGGTCAGACCTTGAGAAAAGCCTCCTTTTGTTCCAGATGTTTGCTTATAAGGGGGATGACGTGGTCTATCTCAGCTGCTGGTCCAAGCTTATCCCGACCTCCGCACCAATCTTCGTCCCTTCTGTACTCCTGTTCCAGACTCTCCAGCACACTGCACACCTGAAGAATGGCCCCAAAACTCAGTTACCCAGAGCCACAATCAGCAACATAAAGATCCATTAAAAACTGGTTAGCTCACTATGGCTACGTCTACACTGCAAGCAGTTATTTTGAAACAACGTTGAGCTGGAGGACTGGAGGAGTTCTTACTCCGACTCTTGTAACCCTCATTTTATGAGGAGTAAGGGAAGTCAGAAGAAGAGTGCTCTTTCTCGAACTTCCTGCTGTGTAGGCAGCGCCAAAAGCTGAAATAAGCTATTTTGACTTAAGCCACACAACTGATGTAGCTCAAATTGCATATCTTATTTCAGCTTTAGCCCTGCTGTGTAGATGTGCCCTATTAGACCAGTCAAAAATGTTTCTCAGATAAGTATTTGGGATCTCAATCCACAGTTGCAGTACCATTAGGGAATGTTGGATATGTGAGTACAAAGGGCCTCATCATGGATGGCTCTGTCACCCATTCTGCACAATAGGGATCCTTCGAGTTTGGGACTGTGGTCTGTACCTCATCCTGGTTAAAGGGGAAAACCCCCACTTTCCATCCAAGGAAGGTGAGAAACCTCCAACAGATGAAAGGCCCTGAGATTTAGCCTAGGGGGGAGGGCTCCACCCACCCACAAAAGATCATTCAGGAAAGGATTCCTATTCAGGAAAGGTACTTTGACATGTGCTCTATCCCACCGAAGTAAACAAGATTTAGCACATGCTTGAAATTAAACACATGGTTAAATCCTTTCCTGAAACAGAACCTAAAGCTGGAATTAATTGTTAGGTCTTGTCTGTGCCCAGGGTCTGTAACTGCTGTATAGAAAAGGTTATAGTTTAAACTGGTGTAATCCCCTGGGGTTGATGTGATTATACTGATATAAAGGTGCTTAGACAGCTCTGGTAAATTTACAGGAGGGAGCTATCTCAACTCCTATAGTTAACTGGTATGAAAATGGTGTGCAGAACAGCCCTTAATAGCAATGGAACGTTGACTACTATGAAAATACTGCATGCTGATAGTGAGTGATTGGGATTGTAAGTGTCCTACTGCCCAGGTGCTACGTCTCATTGACTTCTAAAATATGTCCTTCAAACATTCTCCCACATTTTCAATGGAGTTGGATTTGACTATATTCAAACTTTCTTACACACTTCCCACAAATATTCATATGAGCAAGGCTAATGTTCAGAACAAATTTGTATTTGTGGATGTTGACACAAGAACATTTATTTGCATAAGAAGTGTGATAAGTGCTGTACATAAATATTTGGCTTACTTGTTTTTTATTTTGAAGTTCTTGAGGACATCAAAATAGTACTAGCAATTAATCAAACAAAATGAAAAGCATTGTGTACATGTCTTTCCAAAATAGGACTGCCTCCTATGTTCATGTATCAATACTCTTAGTTACCATGATGAGGAAAATTTAGTATTAATCGGTTGTAAACACAGTTAGGACTGGCATCATGTGGCAGAAATAACAGCTGCTGTGGAACAGTTATGGAAAAGTTCAAACATTTCTCACAAAACCCTAATTTCTCTTGCCTTGCTGCACCCTGCACTCCCTTTCTGAGAGTATCAAAGCCCCAGTTACTAATTCAGGCTATCCTCCTGTGTATAAAAATTACTATAATCTAATCAGGGGACAGAAAAACAATGTGACCTAGGCAGCCAATCAAACAGCCTATTGATGAACAATTACTTACAGAAAACAGTTTGTGAGGTGAATTATCTTTACACCAAATGTTCACTGAATAGCAGCAACTAATGAACAAATTGCTGGACATGGCAATTTGCTCATCAGCAACCTGCAAGTGGAAAAAGGTCTAGATTTGACAAATTAACTACACATATTTTGTCCAGCACTCCTCACTGCATAAGGCAGCAATGCATTCTTCAGTGGGGGCTTTTCTCTCTCAGATTCCTTTAGCAGCCTTTACTTTTCAACCCTATCTGCATTCAGGTTTGTAACTGTGTTCAAAACTCTTGCCAGCTAGACACATATGTAACGAGGTTTGCATTTACATTGAACAGGGCTACAGATGCATTAAACCATACTGGGGACCATCCAAAAGGTAGTTTGTAAGGTGGAAGGTTAGAAAAATCTCCAGCTACAATGGATACAATGTGATACTGTCAAACCAACTACAACCATTGCAGGGATTCTACTGTGGCAGGTCCTAACAGGGCCTGTCTGGCACTCTCAACTGCACGAACTACCTGCATGTGAATAATATGGCAGGCTTCGATATAAATCACTATTTCCTTCTACATATCCAAACCAAAGACTTGCAATGTTCACGCCAGCACAAACTTCAAGTTAAACCATGCAATTCCATCTGAGCTTCCACATGAGAATCCTGAGGGTAAATAGACATAATTCCCATTGACTTCAGCTGGAGTTGCACTTGTTTATGCAAGGGATGAATTAATCCAACCATACCAGAAGTCAGTTTAAATGTATTTTGCAATACATAGGCATCTGAGACAAGGCAAGGTAAAGCTGATATTGGATTTTTAGCCCAGATAACACTGCCTTGCCCTGTACTATTGGTTTAGGAGGTACTATTGGTTTAGGAGTAGTCACTGAATAATATATTTTATTTTTTTAAATTGAGATGCCTAATTAGTGGGGACATTTCTGGCTGCGGCTGGTCAAAAATGGTAAATATCAAGTGGGAGAATTTCAAAGGAAACAAACAAACACCACCACCTTTTAGAATGTTTAAAATGAAACAAAAAAATCTAAATTCTAAACAAAAATGTTGTAATTTCAGGCTCTTTCTCCCTTCCTTGACCCTTCTCTTTCCCTTTCCTCCCCTCCCCGCCAGGAGAAGGGGACAGAAAAAACCCAAACTCAATATTTTTCATATCATTTTAGCAAAAAAAAAAAAGAAAAGATTTTTTGGGAGGAGGGAAGACAAGTTTTCATATTGCCCCAAGTGCCACTTGTCAAAAAACCAGTTTTGATCAGTTCTATTTCAAGTTTTGGGCCCAATATTTCAGGCTTTCCATCTGTACGTTGGGACTTCTCAAGATAAGGTAGAAGAACCTTAAAGCTGAAGCTCTGTGGTATGCCCCATAAATCTACCTTGGCCTGCAATCATGAAAGGGGATTTGGACCAAACTGCAGATTAGAGAGTAAACAAGTGAACAGTAGTCCTGGGGGGAGAGGGAGTCTACCGTAAAACAGTCCTACAGTATTACTATGAGTCCAAATGCAACCACTGCAGAATTCCCTCAGGACTAGAATAGGAGGCTGTGAGCACAGGTTGGTACAATCAATATATTTCCTGTTTAGGTTGGGAACCTAAACTACACTGCCATTTTTTTGTGGAACAGGATATGAAAATGGTGTATCCATTATTCCTCAAAAATTGAGGTTTACAGGCTCTTGCGAAAAAGGGTTTTTCCTCAACAAATGGCCCCATCTACACGGGGCTTTTTATCGGCAAAACCTCTTCCTCAAAAAGAATCGGAAGAAGATATGCAAATGAGCATATTCTCTTCCGCAACCCCCCCCCCCGCAAAAACGCAGTGTAGACATAGCCTTTAGAGTATATGCGAGGATAACATTGTTCAGCTCACCTGCTCAGAAGTTTTATAGAAAGCAACTGATGCATTAACCAGCTTGAGCCTGTCCTCCATCTTCAACATCAGCTGTTGCCAGTGCAATGCCACCTTTTCAGCACACTCCCTAATTGCGTCCGCATCATAGTGCCCAGCCTGTAGCAACACTTCAGCCTTCTGCTGTACCTGAAGAGCACTCTGGTGTGTCTTCTGTAAGGAAGTGGCATGAAAGAGGGACTGTGTATGAGGGGAGGAAAAAGAGGTTTGTACAGATGTGCCAGGCATATGGTAAAGAGGTGAAGTGAGGTGTGAGCATGGAGATGTGAGAGAGTGAAACATTTTCAGATAATTTTCTACAATTAACAGTTATTTTTGTAAAGCATTTTCATGCCCCTTATTAACACAAGCACACAGCACGTTATAAGAGCTGAAGAGCAGCAAGCACTGGTGGACATGGGTAAACTCTATGGATTAGCCACTATGGCAATAACTGAACAATCCTGATGAAATTACACCCTTTTTGGTACCCAAAATTCAGCTAATGGCAACCAGGAGCCATACTTTGCCTTCACACACTGCTTAATGCTCCCAACTCTGGATGAAAACAATCAGCAAATCTGTAACAGTGAGCAAACTAAGGGTATAATCATGAAACATTTCAACATAATTTTACTCACATGAGTATTTAGATTAACGTTAAGTGGAACTATTCTTGTGAGTAAAGATATTCACTTGACCAGGTGTCTGTGAAATTGGGCCCAAATATTTCAACCCATCAGTTGCTGAAAATATGAAGATGACTTAAAGGGACCATTATCTCTTTTAATCTCTGTAAATGTCCATGAAAAGTTAAATAATTTATTATTAAAAATAGTTTTATTTGATAATTAGGCCTTCTTTTGAGAGTTTTAAATTTCATTTATCATGGTTTATTTTAGCAATATTTGAGTTTTATGTAGATGTCCAACAATTAGGGTTTTGAGTGGCTCTTTGTATATACAGGCAGGCCCCGGGTTACGTACAAGATAGGGACTGTAGGTTTGTTCTTAAGTTGAATTTGTATGTAAGTCGGAACTGGTACATATTGTAGGGGAAACTCCAGAGCTCAATTTTATTCTCCCACACCTCACTTCCCTCAGTCCTGCAGACCAGGGAGACGCGGAGCAGCTTTTCTCGCTGCGGAGGACGCGAGCGGCAGGACCGCGGCGCGTCTCGGCGGTCTGCTGGGGGGGGGGGGCGCAGCTAGTGTGGGGTTGCCTCACCCCGTTTGTAAGTAGGGATCCGATGTAAGTCGGATCCATGTAACCCGGGGACTGCCTGTACTGTAATAAGTAATGCATGTTATATACATGACTCATTAAGATAGCATACACTGTAATGAATAATCCCTTTGTACTGTTTCCTAGTGTACTTTCATTTAATACATTTCAAACAGCACTGTGAGAAAGAGCACTAGTAAATCTTTAGGGCACACCAGACCAATTAATGGACAATGTATTAGTGCGCTTTAGAGATCACATTTCCATAATCAGCATTACTGCTCCATGTGGACAAGCCCATAGATACAAGAACCCATTTCCAGTTTTTATTGGATAAACACAGTTCAATTTTTATTGCTGTTTATCAGTTAAACCCTAAAATCAGAAGTCCTAGTCATAATTCATAATAGACTTTGAACCATCTGGATGAAAAAAATATATTAACCTTTGAAGATCTCAATGATCTTGACTCCCCATGCCTTGTACCATGTAATATGCCATTAATAATATTTAATGTAAGAAATGTTACTGTAGGGGAGTTGCAGTCACACCACCCCCACAATGTGTCAAGAGACAAGAGTACCTCCTGGAGTCCTTAGTTGTGCTAACTGGAAAATAATTTACTACAGTAATTTAGGCTTTTAAGGGTGTAACACAGCTGTTCAGCTATGAAGGCCAGCAGGGTGCAGGAGGGACAGAACAATGAATCCACACACGCCTCATCTTTTTTCATAGTTATTACTCCCAGTGGGAGCACTGGAGTAGCAGACTGCACACCGCTGAATGTAAAGGCAGCCATTATGAAAGCTCCCAAATTGAAGAAGACCCCTGAGTCCTTCCCTTCTCCTCTTGTGTGGCTGCATGGAGGGGGGCAATGTTTAGCTCAATATTTTGGATTTAATTTTAATCTTCTGTAAGGAAACCCAAAAGTCTCCTAAAGACACATCTAGTCTGTTTAGGTTTTAACTGTTAATGCCAAATTTATACATTAATGACCTAATCCCTGAACTAGGAAAAGAGCTTGAAAATGTCTGGTAATACACAGCTGAATAATACAATGTACAGAAAGCTATTAGCAAAAAGGATTAATAGTTGTCAGAAACATTTAGGAAGATGTTCAAGAACACTGATTTACTGCTTTTAGGATGCTAATGCTTATTTTAAACAGAGTTTAAAGCATTGTAAATGAAAATGAATTCAACATATAGAAAGCCTTTAGAGACCTGTCTCTGCCCTGTGGGCTTTGCACATCTCTCTCACATGTTGAGCTTTAAACACTATTAATATTTAATCTCCTGTTTTCTCCCTTTGCAAACTTTCTTGCCCTACAATGTTGTAATCCTTTTCTCCCTGTGTGGCTTGCATTTACCACTGACTACAAGTCTCTCCTAAGTGGTAGCAAGCTGTGCTACACAGATACTCTGTATTCTTCCCCACAGTGCTGTCTGCCCAATGCTGCTTAGATCCAGTCAGCACATTTCAGTGCCAACCAGCTGATACAGAATTGTCACCTTCCTTCTACCCTAGATACTAAACTCTGTCCTCAATCCTAGTAGAACTGGATCAAAATTGATTATTTTCAGAGTTTATAAGACCTAAACTAACTGACGACATTGATAACATACGTTTCCTTAAAAATTAAAGCAACAGTTTCTACTAAGCAGAATTCTCCCAAATCTCCCTCTATGGAGATGTTATTTTAATGGCAATTGCAAGTTTGAAGCTAGCTAGTTTTGTTTTGAACACATTTTGATTATAGGAGGAGACCTAAGAAAAACATCATGTTCCTTCACTCATTACAGTAATAATCTAGGGAACTAGACACTTCTTAATTGGCATGAATGGGAGAGGCAATACAACCCCTAGTATGTCACCAATATAATATCTTATACAGTGACAGATGGCAATCACATTACTTATTGCAGTACTAGAAGATGCTGAGATATTATCGTGTTGAATGCAATATAAAAACATATAAATCTCAATATGAGAGCAGTATAACTATATGCTATCCCATGGACAAGGCTTATGGCAAAACCACAATTTAGATAACAGTTAGTACAAACTCTACTTCTCTAGTCTGAAGAAACAATATTTTAGGAGAGCTTTTCTTTTCTGAAAGTCCCTTCTTCATTCCAAAGTAGCAGAATTAAGTCAGATAGAGATTTCATCTGAGAGGGTGCTTTAATATTCAGTGATGAATAAATTCATAATGGTGGATCCTGGAAATAATCTACATATCTTGTTCTCAGAAAGGAATTGACTTTGTGAACTTGCCCCATTTCAAGTTCACTTCCATGAATTTTAATTTTGTCAGATGTTACCAAAGGAATTACCAGGATGTACATGTCTGGAGTTATCCTGAATGCCACTGTTTGCAACTGACAGCAGAAGGACTAGCGATCAATGATAAATCATTTATGTCACTATTAACCCTCTGCTACATGAGGTTAGTGATAAATTAACTGTTCAAAGAATATTTTCCCTCTTTTTTTTTTTTCAAGAAAACAATGGTTTGATCTATGTCAGCCACATATATACTGTTTATCTGGGAAAGAGAAGCAAAATGTCCCCACTGTTACCTCTATGGCCAGCTGGAATTGCTCATGCTCTCGCTGGAGTTGCTCAGCTTCTGAAAGAGAGCTTGCGTTGACTAGACTGGCATTGAGCATTGACTCCCCATTCCGAATCCAGCCGAGCACCTGTATAAAAAGGATATGCTGAAAGGTTATCTCGGCATGATTGCCCATGCAGTCACATAATCTCCTAATAATTCAGCCCACCTGAAGATCTGTACTCTGCATAACACAGTGTAAGTGTGAGTCAAATGACAGAAGAGAAATCCTTGGATAAGGACTGACTTTTTTACATAAATAACATTAATTGTCAAAAAGACAGCAGGTCACACTATAGAAGTTATTGCTTGAAAAGAATATAAGACAGTGCACGAGTATTTAGATGGCAAAGAAGTGCTCAATATCATCCGAAGCTTTGATTACAAAAGTGAATATTGCTCTGTGTAAATGCCACAGGGCAGGCATGCAAAGGGCAACAATTCAGAGTTCAAATTAGATGAGATTTTCTGCTGCTTTTTTCTGTCTACATTTATGTTTGAAAAGTTACATTTTCATCTTAAAAACTGCTTTCTTGTACTTACATCTTTTAGCAAATAAAACAGTTCTTAGCAAAATGTCATAGAAACCTGGGGCATGGTTGTGATCTCACTTTTAAATCAAATCTGGGTCAGACCCATTGAGTTTAGGAGCTCACTGTAGCTAGCAATGTGAGCTCTCCGCCTCTGAATGGTATTTTTCATCCAACAAGCCTTTGGAACAGGATTAGGAGGATTAGGTGGAAGGGATGCTTTGTCAGGTCTCATGAGACTCATGGTTTGGAAGCTTCATAGGAATTGTCTACGTATTTGCTGAAACAAAAAAAGGGCCCATTTCTATATTGGAATTTGAATAGTTTTAATCAAAACAACCCTATCCCCTCAATGTGAACATCCAGGAATTTGAGGGAAGATCTGATCTGGAACAGTCCAAGCTCTAGAACTCAGGCTCACCTCTACTGTTAACGAGAGCCATCTCTGACCACATTCTTGATAGCAGTATGCCAACAATTCTTTGACCAACGTGGACAAATTCTTCTATAAATAAGGGCTCATTGGTTTTATAAATAAACCAAGGGGTTTGGTTTGAACTAACATCCCAGCGCACACTTGCACTTTCGAAACAACTGTTGATCGGAGTAACACACCAGCGAGATCATGCTAATGAAGCATGGGATATTTAAAACCCCGCTTCACTGACTATTTCAAATGCCTACATTTGCATCCTTAGCTCGAACTAGGATGCAAGTGTAGACATACCCTATGGGTTTGTAACAATTTATCCCTGTTTACACTGGACATGTAAAGGATGTTTCTTGATTACATTGTTTCAACAGGAGTCCATCCTGTAGCCACAATAACACTTGTGATGGAGAACTCTTTTGAAAAGAGTTCATAGTATTGTCTTACAAAAATTCTCAGATTTTCCTTTCTTGTCCTGTTCACTTTATCTTTCTTGTATGGACTAGCATGGACCAGGTGGGCCACAATGAGGTATTCCTTCCAATTTGCACTTAACAATTGCTCCAGTTCTGCTTCATTTCAACATGCATAGTTTCCTCTTACATGTTTGTATCGAGAGCAATTTCCACCTTCATTCTCTATTCTTACTGTGTGATTCTCATTCTGTACTTGTAAAGTTTAGTGCCCCCCTCCAAAACTGTCATCCATGCTCCATAAGTAGTTTTGCTCTCTAGTTAAGAATAATGCTGGCATACTTGATATTTTCTTGGATATCAATGTTCTCAAAAATGTAAATGAGCAATCCTCCCTCCCCCCGATCATTATGGAGCCCAATCCTGCCACATTTACTGAGTTTGAATAGTATTCTATTCTGCAACTAGTCTCACGAGTTTCAATAAGGGTTTGATTCAATGCCCACTGACATCAGGAAGCATCTTTCCATTGGCTTCAATGGCTTTGGATCAGGCTCTTGAACTGCTTTGGGAGTAAGGCACAATGTCAGGGTGGCAGAATTGGGCTGTATATATTTTTTTAAACAGTGGGAACACATTCTTCTATTTTAAATTCTCTATCCAAAAACAATCACTCAAATAGCACAAGTAAATTCTTGGATAAATTTGCCGACTGCTTTTAGTCCTATTTTCTGTCAATGCAGTAATTAAATTATTTCAAGAAATACAGCTTAAAAAAATTGTAACATTCAGTTTACAAATGCACAGGAAATCCTTACTGCCCCATCACCTTCACAACTGTAGTTCATAATCTATATTGCTTTGAAAGTCAATAACTTTGGTTTACCATTCTAGATAGCAATTTATCTTTTATCCCCCCCTTTCCCTCCAAGTGATTCATTAGGGTGCCTTAAAGAAACCATTTTTTCTCCCTACATCATATATCACCCTCCTCACAGCCATTTGCCTCCCTCTGGGATCAGGAAATTAGTTGGAAAAAAGGGAACCAGTCTCCACATGTAGCTGACCCTAATTTGTAGAAAATAGCATTCTGCTCAAGTCAGCAGTAGGATGGTTTTCTGCTATCAGCTCTCTCTCTTTCATCAGCAGGTGCTACTGTTGCTGTGGGAAACACAATGAAGTTACTGAGAAAAAGGAATAGGATTATCACACAACATTCTTTTTGTCTATGATTTGTATAATCCCCTCGACCTGTAAACCCATATATTACAAACTACAGTGCACCAAGAATTGAAATTCTATCTCTTTTAGGAAGGAATTAACCCAAGTATCACCATAGCTGAACAAGATATGAAGTGACAGCCAGCAAACACTTTCACATTTTATTGAACTCCAAGCTGACCTGGGCCTGTGTGAATTAAAAGCGAGAGAGAGAGAGAGAGAGAGAGAAAGGGAGCATTTATTTTAGAAAAGCAGTAGCTAAGCATAATCATTCTTTTTTAAAAGAGATCAAAATGTCACAGGAGAGTTTAGGAAGCAGCCTTCATTTTTAAAACCTATAAACTGAATTTTTCAAAAACATTGATTTAAATGCTGGATTATTTTTGGAATTTGTCTTTCTAAATTGCCTATGCCTTAAAAGTCAGCATGGCTTTAAACTATGGACAGTGGACTAGGTAACATAACAGGACTGATTTCCTAACATCAGTAGTAATGAGCTATCCTCTGTGTACTTGATCTCTCAATGCAACAGCCACCTAGACCCAATGAAATCAATATATATCTTAAAGCAGAGTTCTGGTCTTCCATCTCGTCAGTCATGTTTATGTTTACACAGTGACTGTGAAAAACACCTGCTTTACAAAAATGACAAATGCCTGATCTAGCTCAATATAAACTGGAAATGTGTCACAGCTGACATTCTGCCCATCTTCATTCATTGTCTGAAAGCATGTGTGCAACTAAAAATGCTTAGTGGGGCTGAGGCTGGCATTTTAGCCTCAATTTTTCATTTCCTGGAATCTGTTCGCTTCATTCAGAGCTCTTTTATGTGATACTGTCAACTGAATTTTTGGTTAAATTTTCTTCTCATGAAACTGAGGTACTGCCAGTATTGATGAAAGCCAGGGATGGATCCCACATGATTTAGGGCAGGCTGCTCCGCTCATTTGTTCTGTGAAACTGTGTCTGTTTTTATTGGTCAGGTAAGACAAAAGGCATCATTTCTGCTCCCTAATTAGAAAAAATGCAAAAGTTCTTTACATGCAGATCAGTAAAACTTGTGAAAAACCAATTGCATAAGTGAAATTGATTTATCAAAAATTGCAAATGACTATTCAGAGATCTTTTGCAGTTTCACTGGTATCTAGTAGTAACACACTAGTGCTACTCTCCCATCTACTCTGCACTTTACTTTCCACAGATATCTGGATAAGGAAGATTTGGGAAGTAGCAGTAGGACACAGAAAGGTCAGCAGGATACTGCACATTCTAATCGACCTTAGATCTGTTAATGCTATGACATTCCTTAATTTCAGGTTAACAAAACATGTAGATGGTATCATGAGCTTTTGTGGGCACAGCCCACTTTCATCTATATGTTTTCTTAGTCCATAAAGTGCTACCAGACCATTTGTTGTTTTTTCCTGTTACAGTCTAATATGGATGTAGCTCCTTAATTTTAGGGTGCCTCTAGACTACATTCCTCTTTCAAAAGAGAAATGTAAATGAAGGAAATTGAAAATGCAAATGAAGTGCAGATTTACAAATCTTGCGCTTCATTTGCATAATCATGTCTGATCGCTTTTCGAAAAAGGTTATTTTTTTTAAAAAAAAGCCATCTAGACGAGGTTCTTTCGAAAAAAAACCTTTTTCGGAAGAACCCCGAAAACCTAATTTTTTCAGGAATAAGGGTTCTTTTGAAAAAGGGTTTTTTCCCCCCCAAAGAACCATGTCTAGACTGCTTTTTTTTAAATAATTGGACACGATTATGCAAATGAAGTGTGAGATTTGTAAATCTGCGCTTCATTTGCATTTTCGATTTCTTTCATTTACATTCCTCGTTTGAAAGAGGAATGTAGTCTAGACACTCCCTCAGTGGAAACTAAACCTTCACATACCTCTGAAAATGTAATATCTAGTTTTAGAGATAGAAAGCTAGACCTTGATCCTGCAAATGTTAATACAAGCTTTAATTTTAAGTATAAGCATATATGTAAAGGTTTGCAGAATCAAGGCACTGGTGCTTTAATTCAGTTCCTTGCTGGTCCTCTAGGCTTCCTTTCTGTTGATAGTACATTAACATACCTTTTTGCTGTTTTGCTATTTTAAAAAGAATAACAGTCACCACTCTCACAGTCTTCAGTGTCTCCATTTAGCACAACTAATCAATATCACCTAAATTAATTGTTTACATCTATGCCAGCTACTTTGAAATCAATATATTTTTCTGCTTCTCACAACTCCTTACAACTACAGTAGTCTCTTATGTTTTCACCTTAACCAAACAACTAAAATAAACAATTCAGTACTAATGATTACAAGAAATTATTCTAACATAGTCAAAATCAGACTCAGGGCTTGCTAGAAGCTTACCAGCAAAGTAAAATCTTCCATCTTGTACCTAATGCCTTCATTTTTCAGTTCAGCAACAATTTATGAGTTTTTAAGTAATGTAAAGAATAGCCTCATCATCATCACTACTAATTGTGGCGATGAATAATTTTTGACGTTAAACATTAAACATTAAAGCTAAAAAGGGAACCCCGACCAGGATTGTTCTATCTGCTTCCCAAAATCCATAAACCTGGACACCCCGGATGTCCCATCATCTCAGGTTTCGGAACACTCACTACTGGATTATCTAGCTATGTAGACACTCTTCTCAAACCCTACGCAACCAACACTACCAGCTATATCTGAGATACTATTGACTTCCTGAGAAAACTACAAAACATCGATAACCTCCCCGATAACACCATCCTTGCTGCCATGGATGTAGAAGCTCTATACTCCAACATCCCACATGAAGACGGATTACAAGCAAGTAGAAACACTATCTCAGAGGACACCACTGCCAATCTGGCAGCAGACCTATGTAACTTTGTTCTCACCTACAATTATTTCCAATTTAAGGACAACTTATACCTCCAGATCAGCGGCACAGCCATGGGTACCCGCATGGCCTTACAGTATGCTAACATCTTTATGGCTGACTTAGAACAACGTTTCTTCAGATCTCGTCCCCTTTTACCCCTTCTCTACTTATGCTACATCGATGACATCTTTATGATCTAGACCCGTGGCCAAGAAACACTGGAGTCATTCCACAGAGATTTTAACAACCTACACCCCACCATCAATCTCAGCTTGGACCATTCTACATGAGAGATTCATTTCCTGGATACCACAGTACAAATCACCAATGGTAAATTAGACACCACTCTCTACAGAAAACCCACTGACTCATACAGTTACCTACATGCCTCCAGCTCCCATCCAGAACACACGATACGATCCATCGTCCATAGCCAAGCCTTTCGATACAACTGCATCTGCTCTAATCCCACTGACAGAGACCAGAAACTTCAGGATCTCTACCAAGTATTTATAAGATTACCCACCCAGAGAAATAAAAAAACAAATTGAAAGAGCCAGACGAATACCCAGAAACCATCTACTTCAAGAGAGACTCAAGAAAACCAACAATAGAACACCACTTGTCATCACCTATAGCCCCCAACTTAAACCCGTCCAACACATTATCAATAAACTACAACCTATACTGGAACAGGATATTACACTCCGAGAGGCTATGGGAGACAGACCCATAGACTCCTATAGACAACCACCTAACCTCAAGATGATTCTTACCAACAACCACAGGACATACCACACTAATACCAACCCTGGAACTTTCCCTTGCAACAAACCCTGTTGCCAGCTTTGTCCACGTATTTACTCTGCTGACACCATTATTGGACCTAACCAATTCAGTTATAAGATCAAGAACACACATTCCTGCTCATCCAGAAATATAATTTATACCATCATGTGCCAACAGTGTCCATCTGCTATGTACATTGGACAAACGTCTCAGACACTTTGCCAAAGAATCAATGTACACAAAACAGACATCAGACAGTATCACAAAGAAAAAACAGTTCATTGCCATTTCAACCAGAAAGGGCATTGTCTCAATGACTTGATTACCTGCATCTTGCTTCAAAGACATTTTAACACCAGACTTGAAAGAGAAACCTCTGAACTGTCATTCATGCTTAAATTTGACACTTTACGCCTGGGTCTCAACAAAGATGCTAATTACCTTACCCATTACAAAGATAACTTCCCCAATTATCACCTCTAATATTATTAGCTCACAGACATTAACCTCTCCCCCTCATCCCTCCTCTGTTCTGAAATTTGATTTGTCCTTTTTCTGTGTGTTCACTTTTTTTTATTGTATCCCTTTGGTATATATGGTCATGCCAATTTTCTTCCACAATTTGATCTGAGGAAATGGTTCTGGCCCACGAAAGCTCATCACCTAATAAACCATCTTGTTAGTCTTTAAAAGTGCTACATAGTCCTGTTTTTTGTTTCAGCTAGTGACTCAGGGTTCAAAGTGAATAGAGAATTGGAAGGACATTTTTAGCCCTATGTATAGTGCTGCATGATCAGTTACCTACCATTTGCTGGGGAAAAGGGCAGGGCTTAGCTTTTCTCTGAAATGAGAACTGGGGCATGTTTGGAGGTAAAGATTTACATATTTTTTATCTGGTTTACAAGACCTGCTCACAAATGGACTCAATAGTACTTTTTAATTACATTTTTGTATTGATGTTTCTAATATAACCCCAAGACAATTCTCTGATCACTCTCCTATAGACTTGCTATTATCTGAGAATGTGCAGACAGGCTAACACTAAATGATAGTCTTTAAACAGACATTTCCTACAAATTACAGATTTTATCAATTTTGTTGAAGTGGAAATTAAATAATTATGAAGTTAAATAATCCCCCAAAGCTCTACAAAGAGGCCCAATCATTTTGCTTATGACAGAAAAGCAGTAACAGTGGAACCTACTTAAAGCAAAGCCTGCAGAATGGCCCATAATTTGTTTGCTAGAGTCGAAATTACAATGCACTGAAACAATTATAGATTTCTGTTCCAATTTGCTATAAGCAGAGTTTCATTGTATCTTTGTCCCCCGATAATCGAACAAAAAAGGCCAAATTCTCCTCAGACTTCAAACTTGAAACGCCACTGATTTCAATGAGTACAGAAATTAATGTATAAGAATCTTTATTTTGCTGGTGATTTCCTTGCAGGTGATCGGAGGAATTTCTTCTAGTATAGCAGGAAAGCATCGGGTAGTCATCTAACGAGGACACCTCCTCATAGTTACAGACTCACTCAAGACTCTTTTCAGGCTTCCGGAGGCCTTTTTCTTTTATCAAACTGAAAGTCAAGAATGGTTGTTTCATGTAGTCCTTTGGGCTATATTCAGTTGTGATCAAATCTGAAGTGGACACCAAAGTTGGTGGGTTACAAAGCACAGAAGACGGAAGAACTAAACTGCAAAATGAGATGAAGAGACATGAACAGTGGGACAGTGAGGGGAGATCAGGTACTTTGGGTACTGAGAAAACTAAAATATTATAGCTAGGGAAAGGAAATTAAAGCACAAATATAAAACGGAAATATGAATGGAAAGCCAAACAGCTGACAGCATTGCATTAAAGGGAATTTCTTTTAATCTCATTTCCTTAATATTGTCCTGCTATTATTTCTGCATAACCTTTCCAAGTTCTACAGTTACCACAGAGAAGAAGGGGTGAGGGGTGAGGACATGTCCTTGAGAGGCTCTCTTCCTCAATATGAAAGATTTTATGAACCACTGATCTATCCTATTTCTACTCTCTCAGGTCACAGAACAACACACTTTGACATTTTCCACTTAAATGGCCCCAAACATCTATCCTGTTGGCATTCAGACCTGTGAAACATATGATTTAAAGCAGAAACCTTTCCTAAATGAGACTTAAATAGATACAGACAAGAAAAAGACTTTTGATTTACATGAGCCATTATGTTAAAATGCAAACATATGTACACGTTCCAGAACTCTGCCTAGTTTTCTGTGTCAGCAAAATTTTACCAGAGCTATAATAGGTGTCTGTGGCAACCAAATCTCAATTGACTCTCAAGAGCAAGTGCAATTTGATAATAAAGTAGAGACCATTCATTCTAAAACATGAAGGAAATCTGGACCAAACCAGAGATGAACAACAAGCCAAAATCAATATATTTTCTAATTTCACTAAGTGGTTGTGAATATGACTCATCCTCCTGGGAAACCAAATACAGCCACTTTAGGATAGGGAACAGATATATTTTAATTTGACTCTTTTCAGGAGAAACCAGCTTCAGTAATTCATACGTTAATTGGGAATAGATTTTTTTATATTCCGTTGAACAAATAAAATGATTCTTAGCTATCGGCTTACTGAAAGGTCACAGGATAATGAAGGCTTTGATGGTCAAATACTGTTAAGGAAACACTAATTCAAGATAGCTGTTTGTGTGCCTTTTTTTAGGAGTTAGATAGTTTAGTTCCATAACTTAAATTTTCAGATGTTTAGTTTGTAGAATATTCCCAGGCACAAGCCTGTGAATTAAATTAACCCATCTATGCTTCTAAGATCCACAGCTTTAGTTATCCAGAGAGCAGTTATCACTTGTATTTTTCTAAATACAATTATGTCATAAAGGGCCCAATCCAACCTCCTTTCAAGATTCACATTTACTTTATTAGGACTTAGATCAGGCTCAATAACAACAATTTGAATTTATAGAATTCCTGTTCCATCCGGTACACTATGTTCTAAACTAGTGCTGCAGTGCACTATTAAATTGCCACCATGTTTCATTTCAGAACTGGCTACGTTGCAGTGAGTAAAGTGCTTGTTGTAAATATCGTGTGTGAAATATATTGTGTGTCTAGAGAAAGTCAGACACTTTATAAACAAAGATAATAATAATAATAATACATAGCCTTCCATTCAGAAAGATTCTAAAGCACTTTATAAATTCCACACTCTTCAGACCTGCCACTGAAATGCTGGATGACCGTATTCTCAAGATTAAAAACTAGGATACATTTGCGTGGACAATTTTTAAAGTTGCAAACTACTCAGGCAAAAGTGCATTTTGCAACTGCTAGTTTCTGGCTCAGCAGCCCCAAGAACATATTTCTCAGCCTAGAGAATTTTTGCCAGAAATCACACAATCATAGGCCTAGAAGGGACCTTAAGGGGGTCATCTAGTCCAGTCCTCTGTTCTTATGGCAGGACTAAGTATTATCTAGACTCAACTTTGGAAGCCCCAGGAGTTACAATGATACTCACAGCACATGCCGAGGGCCGCAACTTAAGTGTGGTTGAATGTATATGCAAATATATTTGCAAATATATGCAAATAGCTTCTCACAAAATGCACCCGCACACCTGGCACCTGCTCCCTGGGGGCTAGAAACACTGACACCCAGTACCAGTCTGTTCCAGCCAGCCTGTCCGCTTGAATCTTTCAAATGCTTGCCCCGCCTGGGAGACACCTTGCTGTTGTGGAGGCCATGTCCAAAGGATCCCACCCACAGGCCTCGTGTTGAGTAGCCCTGATCTAGACTATTCCTGACAGGTGTTTGTCTAAACTGCTCCTAAAAATCTCAAATGATGGAGATTCCACAACATCCCTAGGCAAGTTATGCCAGAGTTTAATCGCTGAGAGGACGTTTTATCTAATACCCAATTAAAACTGTTTTTGCTGCAATGTAAGCTCATAGCTTGTTGTCCTTTCCTCAGATGTTAAGAACATTTTTTTGCTCTCCTTCATTTTTTACAACCTGTTATGGTATCTCCTCTCAGTCTTCTCTTTTCCAGATTAAACATACCCAAGTCTTTCAATCTTCCCTCATAAGTCATGTTTTTCAGACCTTTAATAATTTTTGTTATTTCCTCTGGACTTGTTTAATTCACCCACATCTTTCCTGAAAGTGGCACCCAGAACTGGACACAATACTCAAGTTGATGCCTAGTCAGCGCGGAGTAAAGTGGAACAATTGCTTCTTGTGTCTTCCTTTTAACACTCCAGCCAAAACATCCCAGAACGATATTCAATTTTTTCTAACAGTGTTATACTGTTGACTCACATTTAGCTTGTGATACGCTATGACTTCCAGATCCCTCTGTACAATACTCCTTCCTTGGCAGTCCTTTCCCATTTTGTGTGCATGAAACCGATTGTTCCTTTCTATGCGGCGTACTTTGCATTTGTCTTTATTTAACTTCATTCTGTTTATCTCAGACCATTTCTCTAGTTTGTACAGATCATTTTGAATTTTAACCCTATCCTCCAAAGCACTTGCAACCCCTTCCAGCTTGGTATTATGCACAAACTTTATAAGAGTACTCTCTATGCCATTGTCTAAATCATTGATGAAGATATTGAACAAAACCAAAACAGAACTGATCCCTCTCTGACCCCACTTGTTCAGCTTTTCCAGCATGACTGAGATCCATCGATCACTCTCTGGGAATGGTTTTCCAATCACTTTTGCACCCCTCTTATAGTAGCTCCATCTAGGTTGCATTTTGTTTACGAGAAGGTCATGCGGGACAGTATCAAAAGCAGATGTAATGAAACGTTCTGAATCAGTTTCCCATGAAATATTGAACAAGTATAATTAACTATTCACTTTGTGCAAAAGAACAGCGTTGATAGTGTCTGTGTTCTTTGGTAAACACAGAGCATCTTTTACTTCCCCAAATAAAATTATTTATGTAAAAATCTCAATATTTTCACAGATGAAATAAAAAACTGGGATATTTCAAGTGATCGGAAAGACATTCTCAGAGCATCCCATGAAAAAAAATCAAGAATGCCCCATTAAACCAAGACATATAATCATTTCACTGAAATGCAGCCATCTTTGGAGTGGAAAATTGCAGCTCCGTGGCAGCATGCAACTGTATAAGACAGCAAGTGAAGAAATATAACATCCAATCTAAAGCTACTGAAAAATTTAGGCAGGCAAAATACAACTGACTGATCTTTAATGTAACTGGAACTAGAAGACATGCTAAAATTGCAAGATACGTGGTTACAATCTACATATAGTCAGGGTTCTACCTCTCAACCACAGATGATAAACTTGGTTGAGCTCCCCACAAGTCAGTGATAATGGGAAAAAAAAGAGTAAGGAAGCCAAAAGAGAGTGGCATCAGCTTTAAAGTTGGGCACTGAGATCTCCACTAATGAGACCAATGCTCCACAATGCTCTTAGTTTGTACCCCAAATCCTCATATTTCCAGAGCACATTCTGTTCTGAGGCATACTCCAGTTTAGGGTTAGTTTTTCATGCATGGCGAACATAACTCCCATTAATATGCATGGGATCTTGCACATGCACAGAATATGGAACAGACTCCTGTTATTTGCAAAGGCTCATTTTGAAAGATGTGAACAGACCAAATACTGCTACAGAAAAGGATTAACACTCCATACACCTAAAGGGAGGCAATTTGGCAGAAACAGTTTTAACAGCCTGCACATACTGTAATTGCTTTCAAGACACATTTAAGCTACCACAAAATGGTTTAATGGCTGTAGTAGAAAGCCTGACCTGCTTGACCTCAGCCTGTAGGTGCCGGAGCTGTAGGCACTGCTCTAGCCGTTTGTGAGTCTGATCGGCGTTAAGCTCTAGCTCATGCTGTTTCTCATGAAGGAACTCCAGCAGCTCTTGCACTTGTGTCGCAAGATCAATGTCTTTTTCGCAGATTAGTTCAATGCCTGCAACAAAATGATACACACAGAGAAAGACAGTTTCATTTATTTGAAAGTCCTTTTGCAGCACAACTCTGACACCTGACACATTGATTTGAATCTTTCTTGATTCTTGGTAAACCCTTTCACAAACAACATATGGTTTACCCTGGTGCACATGTTTGTTGAATGCTATGACAGTATTGTTCTGTCTATCACTGTGTGTAGTGAGAAAATGAAGTTTCCTTGTTGATTGCTCCTTATTTTGCTCATCTGCAAAAAGAAAGAAAGAAAGAAAGAAAGAAAGAAAGAAAGAAAGAAAGAAAGAAAGAAAGAAAGAAAGAAAGAAAGAAAGAAAGAAAGAAAGAAAGAAAGAAAGAAAGACTATCAACTTTCATTTTGTCCTCAATTTAGGATGGTAAGCTGGGGGCCCATAATGTGGAGTGTCCCTAAAGTCTGCCAGGGTCCTTAGGAGGTATGGTTATAATTTATACTGTCCTTTTAGGTTGTTCTCAGTTATGTCATGTTTCAAATCATTCCCAAACCAGCCCTAGAAGAGGAGGCATGAAAAGGTGGCTTAGTGTTCCCTTCCCCAGTCCCTCAAAGTCCAGCACTGAATATGCACAACTGGATCAGCAGATCTGGTCCACTGTGTTACAGTCCCAAGAAAAACAATGTAGAGAAAAATATTGCATTCTTTGATATGTGATTTCACCAGTGTAGCTTACAGATTTGACCTGGCCCTTATTTGACATTCTACTCTATGGCAATCCATGCAATGAAAAATCAGCAAGGGTCTTTGTCCCATTGAAGTTATTTAGAATTTTGTTATTGGCTTTAATAGAAGCAGGATACTAATTATAATACTGTAAGCAGATTCAAATAAGTGTGAGAAAACACTGTGCTGTCCTGCAAAGCCATTGATTATATAAAATAAAACAAGATTAAGAAAAAGACCCACCCCCACCCCACAAGTGTGAAGGAAGAAGAGAAATTATGATTAGAAGATTTATTCTGAAGTATCTTGTCTGTGTCCCAGAGTTCCATGACTTTCATCCTTTGTCACAGTGACATCTGCAGAGGGCAGAATTAGAAACCAAATCAACCCTATGTCAATCCTACCTTGTCTCTTCCAGTTTCTGGATTTATTAAGAAAGGCACCTGGGAGTGAAACTCATTGGCTGATTCTCTTTCCCAGCCAAAACAATTTTTTTTCATTACCATACTAGCTGGAGTTACCCAGCATTGCTCGGTCTCACTCCCCGCCAGCTGATTCGCTCCTTGCCCCCGCCACTAGCCCTGCTTCCTGCCGGCCGGTTCTCCTCCTCCCAATCTCCCCTGGCCAGCCCCGCTGCCCCCGGCCACACCCAGCAGCTCTTCTTCCTGCCAGCCGCCCCTCCCCCAATTTCCCCTGTCCAGCCATGCTGCCTCCCGCCCCCTCCTCCCTGACAAGCTCTGCTTCCCACCGGCTGCCCCTCTCCCGATCTCCCCCGGCCAGCCCCGCTGCACCAGCCTCCCCCCCACAATAAGCTCTGCTTCCCACCAGTCACCCCTCCCCCAATCACCCCCAGCCAGCCTCGCTGCCCCGTTTCCCCCCCCCCAACCAGCCCTGCTTCCCATCCCCCCCTTCCTCCTGGCCAGCCCTGCTCCCCTTCCAGCCGGTTCCTCCCCCCCCTCGCCACCATGAAGTGTGGCTGGTTTTTTTTTTAAGACTACCTGGTAACCATAGCCGCAGGGGGGTAGGGTGGATGCCCAAGCCATTGTGCGTGTGGGAGTGGGGTGAGTCCCGGACTTTGGGGCCGCAGGCGGTGGGCACATGACCTAGGGTGGGCAGTGTTGCCCCTGCAGCGCAGTGGGGCGGGTTATTTTTGATATGTACAGGTTGAGATTGGGCCGGATTGGGTCCAAAAGTACCTTAAAATCGTCTCCTGGAGGAAAGGTTACCCCATGGAAAATTTGGTTGTGGTAGGTCTTATAGTATCCAAGTTATTAGAGTACAAACATACAAACATTCTCCTTTATATATTAGATACGGAGGAATGGCCCCAGGCTTCACATTTAGGATCTGGAAATGTAATTTATGCTCCCATTCTAGGGAATGAAGTTCCTTCTAACTGCCAGACACCATGAGTATTTGTTAAAATTAACCTGATACCATGTCTTAGGACAATGCTGGTGTTTTGTATACTTGACTTCACCATGCCTATTTGATATTAAACTCACAGTTTTCCATCATGCACGCTCAACTGATGGCATTTTGACTGTGCTAACTCATCAACAGTAACCAGTAGACTGCCTAGGATGTTATCCAATGGAAGCCCGCGCTCACTGTGATAGATGATTTGCCCTTTCTTGCTTGCCACATGTCGCACAGATTTATGCCACACTGCCAGCATATGCAATGAGAAAGCTCATTCTTTTCAAAGGTGGATTTATAAAATAGAATGCATTTTCAAATTGTATTTTTGGAATAATTTTACACACAAACGCTCTCACCCGGAGGTTTGTGATATGTAAGCACAACCATTTATTCAATACATGGAATGTAATTTCAGTTTTCTTCAATCATCTCATTACTGAAGGGGATTTCAACAGACTGGTATTCAGTGGAGCAGATTTATTCAAAACAGTCACAAGTAAAACAACATAAACACACCACAGCTCTCACGTATACCAGCATAAATTTAGACACATCACAGAAGTGACTACATTTACTCTGGATTTATGCTGGTGTAATTGAGAGCATAATTTAGTGCACTGTACCTACTTACATATCTTTTCTTCTACTTTTTGGATAACTACAAATGTTTAAAATTATACACATTCAAATAAGGCCTGATCCAAAGTACAGAGAAAGTCAATGAAAAGATTACCATGGACTTCAACAGGATTTGGATCATGTCTATATTAAGATTTCATAAAAAGCCTAATTTTCCAAATCTCTTCCAGTCTCAGAGAGACTTATTCCTGTCCTGATTTAGAACCCAGTTCTGGAACACAGCCTAGCTCAGGAAACTAACTTAAACACATACTTAACTTTAATTCAAGTTAAATTCTTGTTTAAATGCTTTAGGAATGGACCTAAGCATGTGCTTAACTAGAGTTAAACCAAGGCTTTCATAGCCTCAGCACTTCCACTGGGATTGATCATTAGCTGGTGTCATGGAAGACAGGTGTACATGGCCACAATATTTTATAGAAATACTTACCATGGGCTTGATGAAATTAAGCAATGACTGTATCTAGCCCATAGGCTATAGGTTCCCCACCCCTGCTCAATTGGTGAGATCAGCTAAGGATCAGCCCACTGAATTTATGAATTTAGTAGGATTGCTCAGGGTGTAAATCAACACAGAACAGGAATTTATGGGCTAACTTAAATCTTGGTTGAACTGCACATTTCACTTGGACTAACATCAAGGATAAACTGACACTGTCCCATACAGAAAAAAAGAATGAGATTTTAAAGACAGATTGCTGTATGGTCAGTATTGGGGACAGCATCTTAAACTACAGTTATTCCCATTGTCTTCAGTAGGACTAATTGCATAGCTGGAGTCAACATAGCTTTACATTAAATTTCTCAGGTGGCCCCACTGTGGGAGGTAAATGGGGCTGTGTCTAGATTGGCATGATTTTCCGGAAATGCTTTTAACGGAAAATTTTTCCATTAAAAGCATTTTCAGAACAGAGTGTCTAGATTGGCATGGACGCTTTTCCGCAAAACCACTTTTTGCGGAAAAGCGTCCGTGCCAATCTAGACGCGCTTTTCCGCAAAAAAGCCCCGATCGCCATTTTCGCGATTGGGGCTTTTTTGCGCAAAACAAATCTGAGCTGTCTACACTGGCCCTTTTGCGTAAAAGCTTTGCTCAAAAGGGACTTTTGCCTGAACGGGAGCAGAATAGTATGTCCGCAAGAAGCACTGATTTCTTACAGTAGGAAGTCAGTGCTTTTGCGGAAATTCAAGCCGCCAGTGTAGACAGCTGGCAAGTTTTTCCAGAAAAGCGGCTGATTTTCTGGAAAAACTGGCCAGTCTAGACACAGCCTGGGAGTAACTTTCCCGTTGACTTCCCTTACTCCTCTTGATCCCATGAAGTATCAGGGTCAACAAGGACTCCATCAGTGTTTGATTTAGCAGGTCCTTATTAGACTCACAAATCAAACTCTGGAAGAGTGATTTCTGGAACATTGATCTCCAGGTAAGTGTAGACAAGGCCTCAGAAATAAGAAAGTAGTTCAGACTCCAGGATGGCTCAGTCACTCCTTGACTGATTGCCAACAATGGTGCTAATTACTGCCAGCTGTGACAGTGGTTGTACACTATCATGGGCTGTGGGTAAGGGAAGCTAAGCCTCCCCAGATGCCCACTAACTCTCTGGTCCAGCTCCAGGACTGAGCTGGAGCAGGACTCAGTGCTTCTCTTGGTGGCCTGGGCTCAGGGCTCCAACCCAGACAGGGCCCCTCTGAAATGCTCTGAGCACCAGTGAGCTGGTTGGTTTGGGGCTGCTCTGGGTGTCAGTGGACTGACCAGGATTCAAGGCTGCTCCAGCCTGCAGGCTGGCAAGAATGGGGGCACAGAAGGACCTCAGGCAGAAGAGAAGGGGCAAGAGACTAGCTTCTTTGAACAGGGGTGTATGCACCACCCATATACAATACTGACACCTGTCTGTTGGGAACACAACTGGGACTCCCAAATAAGAGTATATAGGTCATTACTCAGCTATCAGATGGTAACAGCTTTTGGTCATGAATGACTTAAGTTAGAACTGAAGAGACTAGAAGATACACAAACGAAGTACATGAAGATGTGGTAAAAGGAGTTACACCAGGGCTGATATAGGTTGTCTAAGAGCTGTAATACTTCGGGCCAATTCTTGGCATTGGAGACAGGAATCAGAGCTTACAGGAGAGCTAATCTCAAGCCGGCAGCCTCATCAGTACATCTGGCCTTGACTGGCTAGAAGGGCAAGCAGGTCAGCTCTTAACCCACCATTGTATTTGCTCCTGCCTTGCACCCAGCCTAGTCTCTGTCCTACTAGTTAATTATCCTTAATTGAAATAAGGAACGGTAGGCTCCAAAAAGCAATTACAGGCAGTCCCCGGGTTACGTACAAGATAGGGACTGTAGGTTTGTTCTTAAGTTGAATTTGTATGTAAGTCAGAACTGGTACATATTGTAGGGGAAACTCTAGCCAAACATTTCTCCAGAGCTCAGTTTTATTCTCCCACACCTCATTTCCCTCAGTCCTTTATTCTCAAGCTGAGGTGTCTGCTGAGAAAAGCCGCTCCGCGTCTCCCTGGTCTGCTGGGGGGGGGGGGGGCGCTAGCTTCGCGACTCCCTGGTCTGCTGGGGAGAAGCAGCTAGTGCGGGGTTGCCTCACCCCGTTTGTAAGTAGGGATCTGATGTAAGTTGGATCCATGTAACCCGGGGACTGCCTGTACTGTCCCATACTTTGCCATTCTCCAAATATTCTGCTTTCCCTGTAAAACAGGTAGGAAAAACCTTCAACTAATCCCTATTATACTTGATCCTCAAGAAGTAGTTACCTTTTTGGCTTGGGAAGCAACTAGTTTTTCTTAGATACACATGGACTTCACACAGGGAGATTGAGGTAATCATTTATAATATTTTTAAGATCTCATCAATTTAATCTCTGTTCTATTGTTTGGAATCCAGATGTTTCTACTCTCCTGCAGCTTAAGAGTTCCAAACAAACACAGTGAGCTTTTCCTTATACCAATCAACTGGGCTCTTGTCTGTGCTCTGCTCTGAATCACATCCTGTACCTCCCATGTCTTCTGCTCCAGTGTGTATCTGCTCTGGATCATATTCTGTACCACCCATGCCATGTTGTTCTGGGAATATTTCCAGGAAGAAAAAAAAAGTGGCATCTTGCTGATTTACTGTGGGCAGTTTTACCAAACCACAAAGCCAGAGACCAATAGGAAAAGCACAGAGCTGTGAGTAGATGCTGTGCAAACTTCCACGTATGGTTTGCCCAATGTCCCTGATTTCCTATCTTGCAACATCCCCTCTTAGTTGCTTCTGAGCTCCTGTTAACCAGTTTGCCAAATTATGCTAAATATTATCAAAATGTATCTTGGGGTTAAATGTCTACAACAGATTAGGATGAGACCAAGAAAATCAGTTTTATTTGTATCCTGAAAAGTCTCTTCTTATTTTACTCAAAGATGGTGAAAGAATTGTTCTATGCACCTTTCAAGGCATGTGGTAAGATTTAAGCATCTCACAAATAATTTTAGCCTCTGGGACCATATGCAGAGATTAAGCTGAATGATTACTTTCCCCAGGTAAGAAAACAAAAAATCAGGATTTTACAGTACTCACTGGAAACTTGAAACTTTTGCTGAGAAGCAGGGTACAAGACACAAAGCAACTTCTCCGCGAATATGCCATTCTGCAGAATGCCATTCAAGTCTGCCATTTAGGAGCACATGCAACTGGACATTGCAAGTAAAATTCCAATACCTTATAACAGATTGTTTCCTTTTGTATTTTAGTAAATGGACAACCATTAAGCAAACCATCTTGCTCACCTGAAGCCTGGACTTCCATGATGTACTGGTGTAAATCTTGTCCTTGCTGAATAACCTCAAAGGTCATGTTGTTCATAGCCAGTTTCCGTTCGGTGTGGCGCTGCAAGCGCTGCTCAGCCAGAGTGAGGTCCTCAGTATTGAAATCATTCATCTGTCTCAGCAAATCTTCATTCCAGGCATCTAATTCTGCTGTTACCTTCAAAGGAAAAAAGTCACATATTGTATGTATGGGAAGCCAACCAAAGTTTATTTCAAAACAGTATTTAGATCATCATAATACTCCTCCACAAATAAAGTCTGATTCTGAGCCACTTAAAATCAAGGGGAGTATTTCTGTGGACTTCTATGGGCTTTGGAGAAGGCCCTTAAATAGCACTTTTTTTCTGTGGATCTCAAGTCTGATAAAGGTGTTTGAGTAATGTTAAGTTATTCACAGGCCAGGAAAATATAGTACAGAAATGACTTGTTCAGTGACACAGCAAGTCATTAGCAAAATTAAGCACAGAACTATAGTTCCCAGCTCTGACCTCTACACCAATATCTAGCAGTAATTTGCAGAGTTTGCTTAACTTTGCTTCCTTTGTTCTGTGATTTCTGTTTACTCATTGATTAAACAAAGACTGTGAATGGCTTGCTAACTACAAAAGCAGCTTCTGCTCTCTTGGAATTCATACCTCCAGATCAGCTGCTAGAAGTGGGTCTCATCCTCCTTGATTGGATCCACCTCGTCATCTCCAGCCTGATCCTGGCCTGCATATTTATTCCTGCCTCTGGAAATTTCCACTACATGCATCTGACGAAGTGGGTCTTTGCCCACGAAAGCTTATGCTCCTACACTTCAGTTAGTCTATAAGGTGCCACAGGACTCCTCGTCGCTTTTGCAGATTCAGACTAACACGGCTACCCCTCTGATACTGTTTACTCATTGTAATAATTGGCCTATTTAATCTAACAGTCCCATTATTATTATTTATATTGTGTTATCCCCATAGTACCTAGGCAGTAAATGGGTCCAATTGCATTAGCTTCTATAGAATCACATTTGAAAACAGATACAAATAAATGAGGATAAAGAGCAATAGGAGAAAATGAAGAACAGGGACAAAAGTAATGGTAATCAAATCTTGCTGTTCAGTAAATATTTAATCCATATTTCGGCACATACATGAAAGATTTCCAATTTTCAGAGGTGCTGAGACCAAGTTCTCACTGAAGTCATTGGAATTTGTGGTTGCCAAAATATATACTTAGGAGCTTAACTTCAGAAACTCATTTTTTAAAATTTTGGCATTTTATCCTAGGGTCACAAATCAAACCAAAAGCACAGAACCAAGGATTTCCATGTCCTTTGCAAGTTGTTTTGGATGGGGATTTAAAAGACACAGTTTTAAATTCAAAATGAGAACATAAACTCAGGACCCTTTTTCAACTCTTCTTTGAAATAAGAGGAAACACAGATGTGTTCACACCAGGCAGTCTGTGACTATTTTACAATACCTGGGACTGAAGTCCCAGGGTGCAAGACAGAGCGTAGGAGATCCTGAGGGCTTTCTATTTATATTCAGATTATTCCTTTATCCTTTCCACTCAATTAACTTTAAATAATAACTATCTCTGTTTACAGTCTCTTTGGTGCCCTTCTTGGTTCCAGTGGCCTATGATTCACTCACGCTTCTCAGTTAATTGGAGCCTCTGGAATGTGGTGGTTTATTAGCAGATTTTCTGTTCTAACAATTGCTAAGTCCTAGAGAAATGGTCATGGTAGAAATCACAGAAGGAGCTCAGTAGAAAATTAGAAAGGCTTGACCTCATTGTAAGCCTCATTTTAAGTGGGCAATAATTTTTGAAGGGGGGGGGCCACTTCACAAATTCAGAAGTGGCCGTGGACCAACCCGGAAGGGGCGGGGCCGCTGGCAGAAGGGGTGGGACCTTGAGTGGAAGGGGCGGGGTTGAGAGCTACCCTACCGTGAGCTTTGCTTGGCCTGGGGTCCCTGCCCCATGACTTTTGGCTAATGGAAGGGACCTGGAGCAGAGGGGAGGATGCCGGGGCTAGCCTCCTCCCAGAGTTGTCTGGGGTGGAGGCTTAGATTTCATATAACAGGGCTCGTGGCTCCTGGCCCCCACTGCTAACCTGTTGTCTGTCAGCTGCCCAGTAGGCACAAGCCCTTTGAATAGAACCAGTTGAAAGGGCTCATGCCTCCGGGCAGCTCCCAGTCAATGGGCCAATGGGGCAGAGCTATGAGCACTTTTCAATTGCTTCTGTTTAAAGGGCTTGCGCCTTCCGGGTGACTGCCAGGAAATGCAGCCACCCAGCAGGTGAGCCTTTTAAATAGAAGCGGTTAAAAGGGCTCACATCTCTTTCTCCCTAGCAATGCGCCAGAGGTGCGGGGAGCTGCGAGTCCTTTTACGTGCCTCTATTTAAAGCGGAGGGGAAGGGGAGGCAGGGTGCCTTCCCTGTGCCTGTCAGGCGATGCGTTGCCTAGCATCTGTAGGGAACACGAGAGCCTTTATATAGAAACAGCTGAAAGGAATTGCGCATCTCCGGCAACGCGCTGAGGCACCAGGAGCTGCAAGTCCTTTCAGCTGTTTCTATTCAAAGGGCTCTCGTGTTCCCCATGACTGCTAGGCAACACGTTGCCTGACAGGCACTGGGAAGGCACCAGCCCTTTAAATAGAAGCTCTTAAAAGGGCTCGCATCCCCCTCCTACTCTGAGGCAACACACTAGGGAAGGGGCTTGGAACTGCCTTGCAGGCCAGATCAAAGCCCTATGTGGGCCAGATCTGGCCCGGTGAGAGGCTTTTGCCCACCCCTGTTTTAAGCTATGGACAACATAATGAACATCTACAGTTTAAAGTGAGAATAGATTTCCAATATTCATGGCTTTGGTACTTGAGGTTCCATACAAAGCCAGTGTTGGTTGAATGTGCTGGTAGAACGGGCATTTGTCTAACCGGCTCTGAGTACTTTGCATTTGTTCTTATTGAATTTCATCCTGTTTACTTCAGACCATTTCTCCAGTTTGTCTGGAATATTTTGAATTACAATCCTATCCTCCAAAGCACTTGCAGCCTCTCCCATCTTAGCATCATCTCCAGACTTTATAAGCATACTCTCTATACCATTATCTTAACTACTGATGAAGATATTGAACAGAGACAGTCCCAAAATTCCATCCCTGTGGAACCCCACTTGTTATGCCCTTCCAGCTTGACTGTGAACAATTGATAAGTACTCTCTGGGAATGGTTATCCAAACAGTTATGTGCCTACCTTATAGTAGCCCTGTCTGGATTGTATTTCCCTAGTTTATTGATAAGAGGATCATGCAAGACTGTAACAAATCTTTTTCTGAAGTCTAAGTATACCACATCTACCACTTCTTCCTTATACATAAGGTTTGTTATCCTATCAAAGTAAGGTGACAGGTTCATTTGCTCTTTACAAATTCATGCTGACTGTTTTTTCATCTCATTATCTTCCAGATGCTTGCAAATGAATTCTCTAATTATTTGCTCCGTTATCTTTCCTGGCACCTAAGTTAGGGTACGTCTAGACTACATGCCTCTGTCGCGAGAGACATGTAGATTAGGCTACCAGACATAGTAAAATGAAGCGGCGATTTAAATAATCGCCGCTTCATTTAAATTTACATGGCTGCCGCGCTGAGCCGACAAACAGCTGATCAGCTGTTTGTCGGCTCAGCGCGATAGTCTGGACGCGCGGGTGTTGACATCAAAGGTATTTGTTTACCACCCAGGTATGCCTCCTGGGACAGTGCCTCGGCCTTTGTAATTTTGCCCCTATGTACTTGTGTTGTTTATGTTCATACTTTGTAATTTGACCTAATTTCCAATTTTTGTAAGATCCCTTTTTTATTTTTAGATCATTCAAGATCTGGTGAAGCCAGGGTTGTCTCTTGCTATATTTCCTATCTTTTACACAGTGGAATAGTTTGCTCTTGCTCCCCTAATAATGTCTCTTTGAAAAGCTGCCAACTGTCTTCAATTGTTTTTTCTTAGTCTTGCTTCCCATGGGACCTTACCTACCAATTCTCTACATTTGCTAAAGTCTGCTTTCTTGAAATCCATTGTATTTATTTTGCTGTTCTCCCTTCTACCATTCCTTAGACTCATGAACTCCATCATTTCATGATCACTTTCACCCAAACTTCCTTCCACTTCTAAATTCTCAACCAGTTCCCCACGTTTGTTAAAATCAAATCTAGAACAGCCTCCCCTCTAGTAGCTTTCCCTGCCTTCTGAAATAAAAAATGGTCTCTAATACATTCCAAGAACTTGTTGGATAACATGTGCTCTGCTGTGTTACTCTCTATATATCTAGATCATGGGTTCCCAAACTGGGGGATGTGCCCTCTGGGGGGGGGGCATGAAGAAATTCCGGGGGGGGGGGGAGTGGAATGCAAGGTGACCCAGCCAGCACCCCCCGTCAATCACACCCCAATTTTTGCTGCTAATTTTTGGGAGGGGGGTGCGAGGGTTTCTCAAAAATCAAAAAGGGGGCATGATGCCGAAAAGTTTGGGAACCACTGGTCTAGATAATTGAAGTCCCTCATCATCGGTGTGTGCGTGGAGGGGACTTCAACTATCCAGACACCTGTATCACACTGGGGGATACAGTGTGAGAGGTAATATCTTTCTGAAGTTCTTGGAGTGCAACCTGGACTGTAGGGCTGCTGAGCCTTCTGTCCCACTAATCTGGGGTATACCTCACACTCTGTGATGCTGTTGCCAAGCCACAAACCTCTGACAGGTCCTGTACTTACACAGGCATCCATAGGAAGGGACATCCCGAGGTACCCAGCCTTCCACCCCAGAAAAGAATTATCTTGTGAATTAGCATGAGAATTATCTAGGTGCTTGTATTATAATAGGGGACCAAGGGAAATAAGGTATGAAACTGTGAGAAGCTGAGAAACACATGGACAAGGCTGTGAACATTGGTAGAGTGGCAGGGAGAGTAGACAACATGGAGTTTGACAAGACAGGGCAAAAGGGGACTATCACAGAGCCAAATGCATATATCAGACTAAAAGCTATAGGACAGTTTCCAGGAAAGTCATTGGAATCGTATGCAGGTCCATCAAATGCCTTGGTTTAGAAACACAACACAGACTTCAGGATCTGCTCACATAAGGACCTGTGCCATGCATCTTTTTTCACTTAGTCTGTACTGTATCTGTTGCACATTGCTATAGATCAGTGCATCTAAGAATCTGCATTCACAGCTTTTCCATCTATTATAATTTAACACAATTTCTTGTCATAACTTAAAATAAAATGTCACCTACGAAGTGTTATATAGCATTCTAAAGTTTCTATTAACTATCAATATAGTCCATCAGAACATCTATTGAATTAAATGCAATATCTTTGGGAATTTATCATCATAAAACACTTTAAAAAGGTGCCACATTAACAGATGTATTCACTCTCCAAGGTATCGTTGAACAACCACAAGTAAGATATAGTAGCAAGCTGATACCTCATATAGGTCAAGTACAAAACACTCTGTTCCAGAATATACGAGATACAAATTAACTAACTTCTCAAGCCTCTAGTATCACATTCAATCAGATGTACAGGTAAATATTTATTCAGATTAATTAAAAATCTGTTTAAAATTACACAGTCTAAGCAAACCACATTTATGTAATGTACTAATAACGGTTTTCCCTCCAACAGCATTTGATTTAAAAAAGGAGTACAAGATAGAAATATAAGACCTCTTTTTTAATCTTCTTACAGGAACATATAATGACCTGATAAGAACTACAAGGCTTCTGGCACATTATTTCTCTTTTTCCCCTTTATGAAAAACAACTATTGTTCCTGCAATGTTTTCTAAGAGAACCCTTCATTTGTTTAATAATTTGTTGCACGAGGTGTTCAAAGCCATAAAATGCCTTTAAAGAGAAAAATCTCACCTGCAAAAGATCATGAACTTTCAGATTGGCAAAAGACAGGTGTGTATGACAGGCATATGTAAACCACTGTACAATCCATGCCATAAAATTGATCACCAAAGTGTTCAGATATGCTGAATACAGTCAGCTTGGCGGACATGAACCTGCTTCAGACTCTATTAGTATATCACAAAAGCATATTACTGGTTTCTAAATTTCCAATTTAACAATTGATTTCTATTCATCTCCTAATTCTGCCAGACATCTATGTATAATCAAAATCTTCTGTGATTCCCTGGAGCTCTGTGTAACGTGGTAGAATATTAGTCAGAGACGTAGTCACCACCAACCACCACAGATCTACCTTTATAGATTACCCAGACAGCTCTTACCTCAATGGTGTACTGTTCAAAAATCCGGAGCTGAAGGAAGATGTCTAGCTTAATTTTCCGCTCATGGAAGAGCTCTTCCATCTGTACCTGGGCCTCGTCAAGTTGCTGAAGGACAGATTCAATGTGGCTGATGGAGCTATTGTGTGGAGTCTTATTGTTGGATACCGCTGAGTCCCTGTGGCAAGGCAGGGAGAATGGTTAAAGCTCAGCATTAATGCAAGCAAAGAGCAAGAATTAAACACTCTCAGTTCTGTGCACAGCTGAGAAGCCAGCCTAAGCACAAAGGGCTGGAGGAAGGTGTATGCAATGCTCATTTTTTCTGCTTGTTGAAATCCTGTGTTTCCTGAACGCAACACAAAATCAGAACAATGAGTACATCTTGTCATATGTTATGACACTTTGACCCTGGTACACTAAAAAGGAGTTGGAGGGGAGAGGAAGAAGGCAGAATGGCACATAAATCTGAACTGATCTCTTGAGGAGTCTGACTGGCAATCCCATTTAATTCTCGTCCAAATGACCCATTTCTTTCTGCAATCAGCCTGTCTCAGAGGCATCATCCTTAAAGCTGCCTAGTTAAATTATGCCACTATTTGTGTTGTTTCTAGTGAATTTAAAAGAGTCAGAAGTATTTTAGCCTAACAAGATTCTTCTGATTCCCCTTGATTACTTACTCAGAATAGAACATAACCAGGACAAAATTCCAACACTGCTTTTTTAAAACAGTGTAAGTATTTTAAAATACTAAAAGACAGATTGTGACTTGCCCTTGTGTAGGTGCCCAGGGTGATGGGTAAGCTTCAAGGAATCTTCCCCTCACTGTACACTCCATGTTCCCAGGAGAAATCAGGAACTGCTCCTGCTATGCACCCATAGCACACATCATCCCAAAGGGGGCAGAGAGGAGAAAAGGCCATGCCCCTCCCTACTCTGCAGTCCAACCAATCAGGAGCAGCAGGTTGTACAATCTTAATGGCAGGGCTCTACCTAAATGCAACAATCTGATCCTGAGACAGCTGTGTCTTATAAACACAGGGTAGAAACTATTTTCATTATTGTCAGTTTCCTCTTTATCAGCTCTCTCACATTTAACTCTAGAGATTTGGAATCAGAAACGTAAAGAACTTGGGTTCTTTAATATATTTTTGTTCTGTGGGGTTTTATGGATAAATGAGCTTTTGAGGGCATTAAGAGCTAAATTCTCCCATTAGATTTGCCACTGTAGCATTACCTATCTTCAGCAAGAGACATGTAGAAGACAGAATTGTGTGCCAAAGTTTTGGTGCTTAAGCTAAAATAAGTAAAATTCAGAATGAAGTTGTTTTCTTTTCCCCCTACAGTACGCAGTAGTAGCTGTGTTGCTTGAGACATTTAAAATCAGATAGCTTGAAGCAGTTTAAATTATACGGTAAGGAAAAACCCTGAATTGGCAGTGTAATTAGTAGGATGAAGCAGATGAACCAGCAGACATTTGCCATTTCTAGTCCCTATTAATCGGTGATTCTGTCTTGGTAACAAACAAACAAACAAACAAACAAATGTTAAAACATCAGTTGATGGGATTGCATCAGCAGCAGACTGGCACTCCTGTACAAGCATTGCAACCTAACACAGTTACTTTGAAACTCCTGTTTTGCACAGTTCCATGGGGAAGCACATTGAGATACCTTATTACCAAACACAGTACATTCCCCTAGCTTGTAGTCTGTGGAACTAAGACCATTCCTACTTCTATCCTTCCTTATTCATTGGCTCACAGCAAGAAATATCGAGCAAAGAATTCCTGTTCTTCCTTCCTGCACTCAAAAGGCTTACCTGTGATCCAGGTAAATCTTGTGTAACTGTACACTAAGGAAGAATCATTTACAATGTTTGTCTTATCCTGACTGGACCAGACCCTGGAAAGGCAGGACATGAACCCATGACCCTGCCCTCCCCAGGCAAGTGCCCACTCCCCTAGGCCACATGGGTTTCTGCAGCTGCCAGCTTACTATGGAGGGGCCCCTTATCCCTCCTAAGGAAGAGTCATTTACAATGTTCTTTCTGCCCACCCCCATTCCTATAGCTGCATAAGGCTGAATTATATTCAAGCTTTGTATAGCTACACCATATATAACAAAAGGTCTTTTCATGGAATATACATAGCTGCACATGGAGGAAGCGAGGGATGTAGTTTATATCAATAGATCCCGTATAGAAGACTCGAGACGTGTACCACCGTGAATGCCAAAAATCTTATTTAGTCAGATCCTATTAAACAAGTTACAACGTATCTTCAATTTTAGTGATGATCACGTGGTTACATTCCTGGCAAATACTGGAAGATTCTCCACACCAGAATAACATTCAAAATACAAAAACAGAGGGTTTGATTCTCAGTCACATTTGGAAAAATCAATAAAAAACCACTGAGGTCAAAGTTAAACCAGTGTAAAACTAGTGTCAATGAGAGCACAATGAGGCTCTTGGAATGGAATTTCTTGATATGTTCACATGGGATAGAAACAGTGTTTAAGAAACTCGTGTTTACTGACAGAACAGAAACATTTCTTCAAGTCAGTCAACTTGCACATTCTAAAATGGGTATAAAGAGCAGCTTTAATTTATAAAACAACTGCTAATACAAGAACAATCTGACAGCATGAATAAACCTTCCATGGAACCATGTACTTCTATGCACAATGAAATACTGTGACCTAATAAATAGCTATGTAGGTTTTATTTACAGGCATACAGCTTTCATACAGCAAGAATAGTCATATAATTTACTAGGCCAACCATTTAACAATCAACCACTCTCAATCATTTAACAATCTTCTGTAAATATTCTCTCATAAATATTCACCTGAAAAACATTTAATCTATATAGGTACCAATCCATTAGATATAGCAACCCATTGGGATCCATCGATTATTCTTCTTAGTCTCCACAAAACACTCTTTGCAATTCCAACAAAATACTATAGGAGCCTGAATCATCATAAATATAAAAGGCAGTGAATGAATCCTCCTGTTAAATTCTAAGTTACATTTCACACATTAAATTGCATCTAATGCACAATGCTTCACCAAATTTCTTGACATCTCTCCCATGGCAGAAAACATACCTGAGCTGTTGGATTAGATCTTCGCCTTCTTTAATTACATTGAGGGTAGCATCCAGGGTGGCTGTTTGCTGCTGCTGAAACTGCTTGATAAGCTCCTGAACGGCATCCACCGAGTCAGCACAGACATCCTCTAAGAGCTCCTTCTGCAGATCTTCCATCCATGTCCACAGCTGTGAAGGAGGGGAAGGCAACACAAATCAGAAAGAGACAGAGGCTGAGATTTAACCCTTTTATCCTCTAATCCCATTTTAGAAAGCATTAATCACAGTTCTGCACACAAATAGTTTCAGATATTAAATGATACCAAAACCAAAAGGTTGTATTGATTTCTGGATTCTGATAGGTGGAAATTAATAGTAAACAAAGTAAAATAATACACATATTAAAATATAGTGCACTGTATTCCCCAGTTGAATTAGCATCTCAGTCTATTAAATATCACTAAAACCTTAAACTAATGTGCTGCTACAACAAACTCTACATACAACAAATAAATTATAACCCCTTAAATTTGCAATGACCCAGGTCCTGATGGGAACTGAGTGTCCTCAACTCCCACTTACTTCACTTGGAGCTGAAGGTGTTCAGCATTTTGCAGGATAAGGCCCTAAGAAAATATATCAAGTGTATGGCACTGATTGATAACCAGGCAACTGCTTTCCACACAGTGTTTTTGCAAAAAGCCTCCCTGCACCGGAGGCTGTGACTTTAGGATCTAGATGAAATCCAGACATAAGACAGTCGTGACCCCAATCAATGTTTTACAGACAGTAGTGACCCCAATCAATTCTATGCTGATCCATTCATTCTAAATGGTCCTGGCTCTTAAAAACATCATTTTACTAAGTGTTTAGATTAGAATTTCTAGCCAGCTGTTCACTCATTAAGATCTGAACAGCAGAGAAGGCCAACCTCTCTACTAAGTTACAAAGCTTCCTGATAAGTACTAAGGTTTCCCCATTAAGCTTACCTTGAAGAGCAGCAAATCCTTATGGCTCTATGAGAGATTATTTTTCACTTGATGAGTCTATTCTCTATTGTTTTCTGCTGCATCTTGCGCAAGGTGATGGGACAAGTCAATGTACTGAGAAGTGTCACCATCCCAATTATGAGAATTTTAGAAAGGCCAGAGCTAGTACATTGGGCAACAGTGGAACTGTGTTTTGTCTCCTGATCCAGGCAGTTAAAAAGTGACAAACCATGTTATTCTTCAGAATGTAGCCCAATGAATATAATCCTATTGATTTGTTGTGGGAATCAGACTTCCTATGTTCTATTCCTAACTCTGTTACTATTTGTATAACCATGGGCAACCACTTAGAAAGTATTTTCAAAAACATATGCATTTGCTTGAGATAGAGCCAGAATATCTGAGCTCATTAACTTTCCAGAGGATGACCTTTGATTGTGAGGATTTGCATAACAAAAGCTATCAGAATTTAGGTCATCCTTGACCAAGACGGTTTTAAATCTTTAGATGCCACCAATCCCTGGGAAAGCCTAATACAAAGGATCAGTCAGTATTAATAAGATTATGAAGCTATCTCACAAACAATTTGCAAAAGGAATCTGACTCAATTTTATCATCATTTCACAGCTCCCAGGTGTAGTACTACTAGTAATTCCAATTAATATAATTCACTACAAGGTCTTTCATTTATGAGAGCAGCAAAAGTAACAAAAAGAAATCCACTACAGCATCACTTGGAGGTTAAGTTTCCATGGATTCAGTAATGCTTTCCCACACTGACTGTTCTAGCAAGTTCCGGGTCCCTGGTGTGAAGGGGAATGATCACTAACTCATGTCAGAGTTTGCTATTCTGCACAAGAAGTCTAATTTTTATGTTTGTAGCCTGGAAACCTATATACTTTCCTTTCCTGGAAGAAGTTGGCTTTAGCAGTAGTATAAATTGGTTATAAGTAACAGTTAATATATTTAGGATTTTTTAAAGGAATTATAGCTAGATAATAGTGTGTGGAAATTTCCAGCTAGGTCAGGTCAAAGCACAAAAGGCCAGTGTGCTGATATAGTTTAATTCTCCAATCTAATGAGTGCACCCTCATATTCGTAGGGTGTGGAAATTTGTTTCTGGCCTTGAGGGGTGACACAAGGTGACACAAGAAGGTGACACAAGAAGGCCTATGACACCCCACGGCAATTAGCATGGAGCAGGATTTTCTTCCTCAAACTCTCTCCTTTGTTTTCCTTTACAGTATTAGTACTCTTGTAAGTCTACTCTTACAAGTTTTCTTTGCTACAATACTCTCTTATCTCTCACTGAGACCCTTGCTTCACCAACAGAATGAGGCTGACTCCTCAGGATCTCCAGGAAGGTGTGAGAGTTTGGTGTTATACTAGGTTATTATTGCAACTATATACTCTGGTTGCATTTATGCTACCATCCAGGGCGAACAAATCAATTTATGCAGCCACTGCCTTGGGCATTTTATGGTGTGAAATCTTAATCCACACCGTAATAAAAATTGCTTTGATTTGGTATCACCCACAGCATAAGTGTGATTGCTGCGGTTCCCAAGACCTGCATCCAGACATAGAGTTTAGCCCTTAATTTCTGTGACTGGGGTGCAGGACAAACTTAGAAACTTTCTGGTGAGATAATTGGTGAGTCTGGAGCCCAAACGATATTCCTAACTCCAGTCTACATGTTGCACTGTGGAGAGTGGTACTAAGCACTGATATTTCTCATCAATGAGTTGTTCTTCTCACCTCATAGTAATTGTGAGGCTCAAATTCCACCTGATTCCACTAAAAAATGGAATTTGATTGAGGCACTCAACAAAAAATGTCACTTGGTAAACACCATTTGTACTACAGAAGCTTCGACGAAAGAATTTCAAAATCAAATTAGCTGAACAAATTAAACTGTCATCAATGTAAAAAAACTGCACAACCCATTGTTCATACCAGTGGGTCACTAACTGATTTTCAGAGGTGCTGAGAATTTTCCACATCCACAGACATCAAAGAGTGCTCAGCTTCTCTTGAAAATCAGCCCATTCCAACAACTGATTTTAAAAATCAAGCAGCTTTTGGTATCTGTAAATGATTAGCTTTTCATTCAGCTTTTCAATGGCTACCCAGAGAGAAAAGAGTATGACTATGAAGATCCCAACTCATCAGACATACCTCACATGGACTTCTCTAGTCAGTGTAATTAATATATGCTGCAGCTTACTCCTTAAAGGGTGCACTTTAAGCTGAGTACAGATTCAGTTTTCCATTTTTTTCATTTTTCCAGTTTTTCCAGTTTTTCATTTAATTTTTCCTTTATGTTTTGTAATAAAGCTTTTGGCATACATTTGAAAGAAGCAAGTTTTCCTCCTTCATTTTTAGCATTAGTAAAATGTGCAGTCACATATTTCCATGTGTAATTACCATTTTTATTATAAGTGACAACAATGTACATAACTCAGAAAAGAAAGCAGTCTCTACTCCATCTCATTTAGCAGCTCATAAAAATAAAGAGGACTGAAAAACTGGAAAACAGAAATGAAGTAGTAATATAGAGGTATTTTTGTTCACTTGCTTATTCACATTTACTGAATTATGGTCAGTTGCTATAAACCAGGGTGCAAAAATAATATTTAATGGTTAACAACCTGATATGCACCTGCAAAAATACCCACCCACAAATTTTACAGGTGCAAAATACATTCAGGTGAATTCTGTGGCTGCAAATTGCACTTACAAGAAAGATTGGGATGAATATTTAGCCCTTATTGTCCATGAACAAGCTGTATATAGGTAGGGTGTTGTCATTTTTTTAAAAATTAAAACAGTTTAAGAAAAAAAGATTGAATCCTTGATCACTAGATTTTTACTCCATGGCTGGGGCAGACAAAATCCAGTCCACAGGCCAAATCCAGCCCACCAAGCTGCCAAATACGGCCTGCGGGAACCACTGCCAGGCTCCCTGCCCGCTCCACCCCTGCTCAGAGCAGCTCTCTGAATGCTGCAAGCCTGGGGGAGGTGGGGAAGAAGTTTTACACAGTGCCTCCACCCCCAGCAAAATCTTGCAGCTCCCACTGGCCGGTTTCCAATGGGAGCTGTCTGTCTGCAGGATAGACAGCGCACAAAGTACCCTTTCCCCCTCCAGGCTTACAACATTCAATCTTAGCTACACATGGCCAGCACAGGGGCATGGAAGCAGAGAACCTGACAACAAACCAGCTACACTTCTGGTTGGGAGCCACCCAGGTAAGTGTCTCCTAGCCAGAGCCTGCTTCTGGCACCCTAACCCTTCCCTCCCCCCCAACCTTCTACCCCTCCTCCACTCCTCGTCCATGTAACCCAAACCTTCTTCACTCCTACTCCTGCACCCATAACCCCTCCCAGACCCCGCGCCCCCTCCTAAACCCCTCCTTCAGGTCACAACTCCCTCCTTCAGCCAAACACCTTCCCAGATCCCACACCTCTCCTGCATGCCAATCCCCTACCCTCAAGACTCCTTTTGCATCCAACCTCCATCCCAGACCTTGCACCTTCTCCACTGAGATCATGAAAGAGCGCAGCCCTTGACCTCTTACCAAATTCTTGCAGTGGCCTCCCCATCAAAAATTATTGCCTACCGCTGCTCTATGAGGAAAAAACCCAAGGCTCTATTTTGGACCATCTGCCACTTTTCTTATGCACTGTAACAACTTTCTCTCTGTTTTTCTTAGCTACAATATATAGGTACTTCCCTCCACGAGAGAATAAGACACCATTTTACTTGTAGCTTTTTCATCTGATGCAGCACTCGTCAGTTTTCTTAAGTAGTTAATGGGAGCATTTACTGGAGGTTTGAACAACATGTGTCTGTTAGGCCACGTCTACACAGCAGGACAAAAGTTGAATTAAGCTACGCAACTTGAGCTATGTCAATTGCACAGCTTAATTTGAATAGCTTAACTCAGCTTTTGGCGTTGTCTACACAGCAGGAAGTTGAAGGAAGAACACTCTTCCTTCAACTTCCCTTATGCCTCATAAAATGAGGGTTACAAGAGTCGGAGTAAGAAGTTCCGCAGTTCGCCATTATTTTGAAATAATGGCTTGCACTGTAAACATGCTCTTTGTTATTTTGGAATAATGTCAGTTAGTCTGAAATAATGCTGCTGTGTAGACATACCCTTACTTAGAAATTATTGCCTGAAAAGATTATTAAAAAAGTCTTGAACATGAACTATTAAGCAACCTATGTTACACCAGCTTTCAATGCTGTTATTTCTAAATGCTATCATTGAGTTTCACCTCCCACCCCCACTAGGATTTAAAAGTACAATGATCCTAGAAGAAGGCAAAATAAGGAGTGGGTAAGTAACTATTGAGATTCTTACACTTGGACTATTCATTAAAAATAGGACAAATAAAGAAAACAGGCAACTTGTGCAATATCAGGGAGTACCCAAACTGTAATCCACAATATAAGGTATGAGACATTTTTTTAATCAGTATACCCCAAAAGTATGTTCAGGGTGATTCAGTAGGTTAACAGCCATGAGAACAACTAGAGCTACAACATTATCACAAACGAAAAATGAAATAAGATAATCACACAGGTTCTCTTGCATATATAGAAAAAGCCCTGGCCTGGTTGATTTAGTTGGGATTGGTCCTGCCTAGAGCAGGGGGCTGGACTTGGTGACCTGTTGAGGTCTCTTCCAGCTCTATGATTCTATGATTCCATGAAAAAATGGAGATAATACTTCACAGGATATTTGTGAGGATTAATTAGTTCATGTTTATAAAGCACTTTGAATCCAATGCTATCTAAATGTAAGTTATTGTTTCTTTGAGGTATTTCAACACCATTTTCAAACATCACAAAGGTCCTATGCCATATATGAAATAATGGAAGGCAGAACTACCAGTGGAAACATACCAAACAATATATCAGTGGTTCTCAAACTGTGGTCAGAACCCAAAAGTGGTTCCCAACCTCATTTTAATCAGATTATCTGGGCTGGCATCAGACTTGCTGGGACCTGGGGTTGAAGCCAGACCCTGAGCCCTACTGCCCAGGGCCAAAGTCCTTGCCCTGGGTCGTGGGGTTCGGGTTATAGGGCTTCTAGCTTTGTTCCCCTACACCTTAGGGAGTGGTGCATAGTATTTGGTTTTGCCCCTCCACCCAGGCTGGAGGGGTTTGGGAAGGCTCAGGTTTGGTCCCAGTGCCTGGAGTCAAGTGACATTTTCTTTGTCAGACGTGTGTTACAATGCAATGAAATTTGAGAATTTCTGCAGTATGTTGATTGGTAAGATGTGACATGACTGGATATTACAAATGAAATGTCACACGATGAAATATCCATACTCAGATGACACCAGTGAAACAGGTGACAAGAGTGATGCAAGCCAATGCTGCTCATGAAACCACAAGGTGTAAAATTTCCATAGTGATATGCTACTGCTAAGACATCCTGCAACAAGATGTAATATTACCAGATGTCATCAACAAAGTGTTCATGGCAAAAGAACACAAGAAAAGAAGGGAACAATTTATGTAGAAATGATCTGATCCCTTCTTAGCCACTTTCTTGCTTTTTCATTCCCATGCCAGTTTCTTGACATTCATCCTTGGTTAGGCTGCATCTGGTGCTTCTGCATGTGAAGCTTTTTAAATTAGCATCCTCGCCCATGGCAAAAGGATTTTCAAAGCATAAACAGCTGATGTTTTTTCCAAGTTCTGCATGGACCACACTGATACAGCACAGAATAATTTTCTCTTAAAGGAAACATGCTAATGGCAGCTACACTTTCTTCAAGGAGCATGTAGTTACCTCCCCAGAACATATAAAGGAAATTCAGGCATAAATATGAGACAAAGAAGGCTTTACCAAGGAGTCCAGTGTTCATGCTCTCTAGTTCTCCTATCAGCATAAATTGCAAAAATGTGGTCTCCTTTTAGCAGCTATTATTTTTAAATTAAGTTGTCTGCAAATATGAATCGGAAGACAATTAACCGGGACACTGCAAAAAAAATCAGAACTCAGTTACACTAGTGTAATTGAGGAGAAATTCAACTGAAGTCAGTGGAGTTACACTAGATTTATACCAATGTAACAAAGTAGAATCTGGCACAGGAGATGCACTTAACAGCTGCAAGACCATGCACTAAACATTTGGTGATTTATACTGATGGCAGGGGGAAGCCATGAAATTCCTATTCAAAACAGTTCTCTGGCTCATCACATTCCATACTTCTCCAACAGGTAAAAAGACATCCCAGGTTCCATTGTTTACAGCCCTAAGGGTATGTCTACACTACAAAGTTAATTTGAACTAACAGACTAACTGATAGGCGCTACACAGGCAAACCGCTAGTTTGAACTTAATTCGAACTAGCGGAGTGCTTAATTCGAACTAGGTAAACCTCATTCTACGAGGACTAAAGCCTAGTTCGAATTAAGTAGTTTGAATTAAGGGTTGTGTAGCGACTTAATTCGAACTAGTGGGAGGCTAGCCCTCCCCAGCTTGCCCTGGTGGCCACTCTGGGCCAAACCAGGGAAACTCATCTGCCCCTCTCCCAGCTCCGGAGCCCTTAAAGGGGCACGGTCTGGCTATGGTGCCCGTGCCAGGTGCAAGCCTGCCAGCACCCAGCCAGCAGACCCTGCACCTGGCACAGCACGAACCAGCCACCCGCTGCCACCCAGCCCTCCGCCTCTTCCCGGGACCAGGATGGCGGCTCCCGGAAGCCTGCCCGGGTCCGCAAGAGGCGGGTGCCCACTTGGTCTAGTGCGGAGATCGTGGACCTCATCCACGACCTCCGCACTAGGCACAGGAAAGTGGCTGTCTAGGGCAGGATAGCTGCCAGCCTAGCCACCCAGGAGCAGGTTTGCATGGTCCAGTGAGACCCCCGACCCTGAGCTTAGAATGGCCATATTGGGTCAGACCAAAGTCCATCTAGCCTAGTAGCCTGTCTGCCGACAGCGGCCAATACTAGAGACCCTGGAGGGATGAACCGAAGAAAATGACCAAGCCATTTGTCTCGTGTCATCCATCTCCAGCCTTCCACAAACAGAGGCCAGAGACACCGTTTCTACCACCTGGCTAATACCACTCCATGGACCCAACCTCCATGACTTTATCAAACTTCTCTTTAAACTCTGTTATAGTTCTAGCCTTCACAGCCTCCTGCAACAAGGAGTTCCACAGGCTGACTATTTGCTTTGTGAAGAAGAACTTTCTATTATTAGTTTGAAGCCTGCTACCCATTCATTTCTTTGGTGTCCTCTAGTCCTTCTAATATGGGAACTAATGAAGAACTTTTCTTTATGCACCCTCCCACACCACTCGTGCTTTTATAGACCTCTATCATATCCCCCCTCAGTCTCCTCTTTTCTAAGCTGAAAAGTCCCAGTCTCTTTAGCCTCTCTTCATTTGGGACCTGTTCCAAACCCCTGATCATTTTAGTTGCCCTCCCCTCTCCCACTCTCTCTCTTCCCCTCTCCCACCTCCTTTTCCTAGTCTCCCTGAGTTTAGTTCTATAAAGAGAGATTCTATTTTTGAATACACGTGTCCTTTATTTTGTACATCAGGAAGGGGGGGCTAGAGAGGGGTAAGTGGAAGGAGGTGAGGGAGGAATGGGGTACGAGCCCCTAATGGGGAGGACTGGGGTGACTCTGCGGGCTCCTTGGGGTGGAAGCTTTCCTGCAGCTCCCCGACTGACCCCCCCCCCCGGATGGCAGCCTGCGGCAAGTGCAGCCGGGCTGATGGCCGAGTGCTGTGATGTGCCGAGTGCGGGCACTCAGGGCACTCCAAGCCAGGACTGCTTTGCAAGCGGGGAACCCCTGAGAACTGTCTGTCCGGGGTGGGGGTCGGGTCCCTTTAAGCACAGCCCTCGGCTAGCCTGAGACAGCAGCTCCATGCTCTAAGTCCTAATCTGATGCCCTGCCAGCACTGCTTCCGGCCACCCTTAACCTCGGTTCAGGGTCCACTCAATGTGGACATGCTAGTTCAAATTAGCAAAATGCTAATTCGAACTAGTTTTTAGGTCTAGATGCACTAGTTCGAATTAGCTTAGTTTGAATTAACTAATTCGAATTAAGTTAGTTCGAATTAGTGCTGTACTGTAGACATACCCTAAGATACAACCGGATCTGCTCCAATCCCAATAACACTTATAAGATCTTTATGAGACATTTAAAAAACTTAAATACTCCCCTGGGGAAGTGAGGAAACAGAATGACAGAGTCAGAAGAGTCACCTACTTCAAGACAAGCCCAACAAGGAAAGTATCAGAACACTACTGGTCATCACATACAGCTCCCAGTTTAAACTTCTCGAGTACATCATTGACAATCTACAATCTATCCTGGAAAATGATCCCTCACTCTCGCAGACCTTAGGAGACAGGCCAAACCTCACCTACAGATAGTTCCACAACCTGAAGGAAATATTTACCAGCAGCCACAAATCACACCACAGAAACACACAACCAGGAATCTATCCTTGCAACAAGCTCCATTGCCAACTCTGTCCAAATATCTATACAAGCATCATAGGACCTAAACACATAAGCCACAATATCAGGGGCTCATACACCTATACATTCACTAATGTGATATTTGCCATGAAGTGCCAGCAATGCCCCTCGGCCATTTATATTGGTCAAATTGGACAGTCTCTTTGCCAAAAGATAAATGGACACAAATGAGACATTTATGATAACAGACATTAATCTGTGGGGAAACATTTAAACCTCCCTGGACATTCAAAAATGGATTTAAAAGTAGCCATCCTTCAACAAAAAACGTTATCACCCAGTTATAAAGGGATACAGCTGAACTGCAGTTCATTTACAAGTTCAACACTATTCAAGCCTAAATTGATAAAGATCTTAATTGGTGAACACCCTACAAAGGCAATTTTCCTGCCTTTGATATTCACATCTCCACATCAAATACTGTGAATGAGACAGACACATTTGCCCTGACTTAATTAGCTTCATTAAAAACATTCCTTCAATTGATAGGTAACTTCTTTTGCTGTTATAGGGTGTGTCTAAACTACATGACTCCGTTGATGGAGCCATGTAGATTAGTCAGGACGGCAAAGGGAAACAAAGCCATGATTTAAATAATCGCGGCTTCATTTAAATCAAAATGGCCACCACACTGTGCCGATCAGCTGATTGTTGGCTCAGCGCGGTAGTCTAGACGTGGATCTGCCGACCCCAGAACCCTTTGTTGGCAGATCCTTTCTGCCTTGTGTTTTACAGAGTAGGCCCACTTTGGGAAAGCCACTAGCAGGCCCACGTCGCTTTGTTTGTTGAATTAAAGGAGATTGCCAGCATCACAACAGCAGCATCATTCTGCTCTAGGAATTATTTTGGGAGAAGTTCTCTATACTGTGTTATACAGATCACACTAGATGATCACAATGGTCCCTTCTGGCCTTCGAATCTATGACTGAACAAACATCTCTATAAACAGTATGCACGGCCAATAGCATGCATTGTCAACATCTGTGACAGTTTCTTCATTCAAGTCTTGATCTGGTATTGATTCAAAAAAAGGTCAGTGATTGAAAATCTACCCCATCTCTAGATAAATAGTTTCAGTAGCTAATTACACACACTTTCAAAATGTTTGCTATATTCTAGTCTAAATAGCATCAACTTCCAACCACTGGATCATGTTATACCTTTCTCTACAAGACATAGGACTACATAATTAAATACTTGTTCCCCATGTAGCTCCTTACAGACTGAATAACCTTTTCTTTAGATTGAGCTCTGAGTGTATCCCAATGCGGCATCCCTTTCTAATCCTTTTATCATTCTTGTAGTTCTTCTCGGAATCCTCTCTAACACTACAAAGTTAATTCGAATTAACTGACATTAGTTCGAATTAACTTTGATAGGCGCTACACATACAGCTTAATTCGAACTAGGTAAACCTCACTGTACGAGGACTAACGCCTAGTTCGAATTAAGTAGTTCGAATTAAGGGCTGTGTAGCCACTTAATTCGAACTAGTGGGAGGCTAGCCCTCCCCAGCTTTCCCTGGTGGCCACTCTGGGCACCACCAGGGAAACTCTTCAGCCCCCCCTCCCGGCCTCGGAGCCCTTAAAGGGGCACGGTCTGGCTATGGTGCCCGTGCCAGGTGCAAGCCTGCCAGCACCCAGCCAGCAGACCCTACACCTGGCACGGCACGAACCAGCCACCCGCTGCTACCTAGCCCTCCGCCTCTTCCTGGGACCAGGCTGGCGCCTCCCAGGAGCCTGCCCGGGGCTGCAAGAGGCGGGCGCCTGACTGGTCTAGTGCAGACATCGTGGACCTCATCTACGCCCTCCGCACTAGGCACAGGAAAGTGGCCGTCTAGGGCAGGAGAGCTGCCAGCCTGGCCACCCAGGAGCAGGTTTGCCTGAAAATCAAGGTGGTCCAGTGAGACCCCCGACCCTGAGCCCTGAGGTTAGAACGGCCGTACTGGGTCAGACCAAAGGTCCATCTAGCCCAGTAGACTGTCTGCTGACAGCAGCCAACACTAGGTACCCTGGAGGGGATGGACTAAAGACAATGACCAAGCCATTTGTCTCGTGCCATCCATCTCCAGCCTTCCACAAACAGAGGCCAGGGACACCATTTCTACCCCCAGCTGATACCACTCCATTGACCCAGCCTCCATGAATTTATCTAACTTCTCTTTAAACTCTGTTCTAGTTCTAGCCTTCACAGCCTCCTGCAGCAAGGAGTTCCACAGGTTGACTATTTGCTTTGTGAAGAAGAACTTTCTTTTATTAGTTTGAAGCCTGTTACCCATTCATTTCATTTGGTGTCCTCTAGTCCTTCTATTATAGGAACTAATGAAGAACTTTTCTTTATGCACCCTCTCCACACCACTCATGCTTTTATAGACCTCTGTCCTATCCCCCCTCAGTCTCCTCTTTTCTAAGCTGAAAAGTCCCAGTCTCTTTAGTCTCTCTTCATATGGGACCTGTTCCAAACTCCTGATCAATTTAGTTGCCCTCCCCTCTCCCACCCTCTCTCTTCCCCTCTCCCACCTTCTTTTCCCAGTCTCCCCGAGTTTTGTTCAATAAATAGAGTTTCTATTTTTGAACACACGTGTCCTTTATTTTGTATATCAGGAAGAGGAGCTAGGGAGGGGTAAGTGGAAGGAGGTGAGGGAGGAATGGGGTACGAGCCCCCGATGGGGAGGACTGGGGTGGCTCTGCAGGCTCCTCGGGGTGGAAGCTCTCCTGCAGCCCCTCGATTGACCCCCCCCGGATGGCAGCCTGCGGCAAGTGCAGCCGGGCTGATGGCTGAGTGCTGTAATGTGCCGAGTGTGGGCATTCAGGGCACTCCAAGACAGGACTGCTTTGCTGTCCCTCATCGAGTTAGACAAGCGGGCGGGGAACCCCTGAGAACTATCTGTCTGGGCTGGGGGTCGGGTCCCTTTAAGCAAAGCCGTCGGCTAGCCTGAGACAGCAGCTCCATGCTCTAAGTCCTAATCTGATGCCCTGCTGGCACTGCTTCCGGCCATCCTTAACCTCGGTTCAGGGTCCACTCAATGTGGACATGCTAGTTCGAATTAGCAAAATGCTAATTCGAACTAGTTATTAGGTGTAGATACACTAGTTCGAATTAGCTTAGTTCGAATTTACTAATTAAGTTAGTTCGAATTAGTGCTGTAGTGTAGACATACCCTAATGTATTAACAGCCTACAGTAAAACAATCTCTCTGCTCCTTGATAGGATTCTCCTGTTTATGTATCCCAGAACTGCACTAGCTCTTTTGGCCATAGCATCACATGGGCAGTTTACGTTCATGTTCACATCTACTATGACCCCCAAATTGTCCTCGGAGTCACTTCTTTCCAGGATAAAGTCCCCATTCTGTTAGTATTGCCCACATTTTTTGTTCCTAGCAAATATGTACTACATTGTTAGTTCAGGGGAACTGGGAAAAGTTTTGTGCTCCTTATGTTGAGAGTGCCAACAGAATGCACTCATTTATACTCACTAAGAAGAGGAGTTTCTGTGGAATCTGCTGACTCATCAACAATAGCCTAAAAACAATTTTTGCCTGCATGGTGAACCTCTCTGACACGTGACGAGCGTGGCATATGAAGGGTTAATACAGAACAGACATGCCAAATCACAGCTGGGAGTGTAGTTGTACTGAGTCCCTAAAGTTAACAGTGAATATGGGGAAAGCAAAGAAAACAAAACAACATAGATGATTGAAAGGAAAAAGAGGACTATGCAGTATGCACTGAGAATATGTCATATTTCATAGGAATCCCTGGGCAAGTTCATGACAGACAAAAAGGAAAGTTATTTTTCATTTACGTGGCTTTCTACATGCTAAATTTATTGAAATTTGGCCTATATGTTTGTGTTTACAATCATTTGGCTCTAGCTGACAAGCTAACAGATCACAGATGGCAGCATTCTTATTCCATAGGGATCTGGCTGTGTTTCAGACTCAGCTTCTTCTGATTGGGGATAGGATGTGCTAGACCATAAGTGATTTGCACCTCAGCAAAATCCTTGTTGACTCTGTTCTCCTGCTTCCACAGCTTCAGTGCTTTGCTAACACCGCTAGAGTATGTGACAGGGTTAAGCCTGTAAAGGACTTACCAGCACCAAGGACTAGTAACTAGTATTTATGCTTCTGTCAAAGCAAGTGCATGTCTAAGAGCAAAGCAGGAGTTGTCCCCATGAATGATAGTTTATGATAATTAGCTGATGATGTCAGAGGCTGATCTCTTATGCATTTAGCTTACATGAAACTGTATGCATGTAATTACTTATTGTTTGGATTGTGTTAGTAGTACCCACATTAGGGTTGTCAGCTGTCTAGGGTTAGCAGGTGGCTTAAAAAAAATACCAGACACACTTGATCTCAGATGAAGGGCGATGGGGACCGGCTGGGAGGGGAGCGGGGCTGGCCAGGAGGAGGAGGTGGGCCGACTAGGGGAGATCAGGAAGAGGAGGAGGAGGAGGAGGGGAGAACAGGCCAGCAGGAAACAGGGCTGGTCCGGGGGAGCAGGGCTGGCTGGGGGAAATCGGGGGTGGGGAAGAGTCAGTGACAGCGGGGATGGCCAGGGGAGATTGGAGGGGCAAGCGGGGATGACCGACCAGCAGGAAGCAGGGCTGGCCGGCAGGGGGTCGGGAGGTGTGGAGCTGGCCCAGGGAGATCGGGAGGAGGAGGAGGGAAGAACCGGCTGGCGGGAAGCAGGGCTGGTCAAGGGGAGCGGGGTTGGCTGGGGGATATCGGGGGGGGGGGGGGAGGGACCAGCCTGCGGGAAGCAGGGTTGGCCGGGAGAGGGGTCAGAGGGAGCGGGGTGGCCAGGGGAATGGAGTGTGGGGAGAG